>NC_056748.1:786543850-786686350 GCF_019279795.1 Protopterus annectens | reverse complement strand
TGGGAATATCTGTAGAAGAAATGTGTAGCTGTTTGCTGTTTGATTATTACTCTGGATTTGCAGCACTAAAGTGATTTGACTGAAGCAAGTTGAAATATTTTAGTATGTGTTAACTGTTTGGATCAAAGGAGAAATACATTGCACAGCCATCATCTTTTATCATAATCAGACATATGAATGGTACATAGAAGCAGCTATATCTGTGTGGCTGTCTGGATGAAAGTAACCGATCCTCTTAACACTTGCTTCATATAAACAGTAATTTCTCAAAATATAGTCTAAAATCAGCCTTGTTCAGAGGTGTAAACAGAAAGTTGTTGCAGTTTATGTGGGGGGGGGGGGGCTGGAGATGATGTCATTATTTCTTTATGCTTCTTCACAAAACTCAGATTTCATTATATTTTGTGTTGAGCTGGAAACAGTGTGGTCATTATTTTTTAACTTTCCTCAAAACTCCAGAGGGGAGCACGGAGGGTCATTATAGCTTGCATAGGAATGGTGTACTGTATAGAAATAAAAAATTGGAAAGAATACTTTAATCATCCTTACAATCAACAGTAACAGCAACTTTAAATGTAACTGTATCCTTTTGCACCTCAATTTTCATCCTAATTTAACACTAGAGAGGATACTCAGGAAATTACTACTTTTTTGAAAAGGGAGTGGGTTGGAAGGCAGGTACTATTCCCAGTTTTGATTTATGTATCTTCACAAGTATTTGTCTTCTAAGTTTAATGTGAAATATAGTTGGTCAGCTTTGGTCATTACTGTTGGATACAACTTATTTCTTCCTTGAAAAACATGAATACCATTGAATTTCGTTCCTTATGCATAATTTTTGTCCACACCATCACTGGATCAAAAAGATGGAAAAAAGTTCTAAAATTCACTTCAGAGAATCTGTAACACTATGGCTTCTGAGTAAATAGCAGCACCCAAACTCCAGTTTAATTTATTTATTGGAGTGTAGTCTTAATCACCTAGGGCATGTGTTGAAGGGATGCTGTAAAAACAAAGCTGAAGAGTAAGACTACATTTTTCTTTAATCATGATTTTCACCCAGGACATCATTGGATGAAAAAACTCTTAAATGCATCTCAGAGTATCTAGAACATCCACAGCTTTTGGGGGCCTTGTTCACCCTAGATCCCCAGCTTAATGCAGTTGTTTATTCCACATTTATAGAAGTCCTTTCCTGCATTCTTAGAGCATGTTGAATGGATGGATGGATGGATGAATGAATGAATGAATGAATGAATGAATGAATGAATGCAGGAAGAATGAAGAGTATGCCAAACGGTAAGAAAGGAAGATAAAGGAAATCTAGGTGGTGTATGTAGGCCAGGATGGGGAGAGACAGGGAGACACCAACAGATGTGCAAAGGGTGGGGTAAGCAGGCAGAGTGCAGCCTATCACTTACGGTGAAAATTTGTTTGTTTGTTTGTTTACATTTGTAAGTCTGGCCCTGAATCTATCTAGTACATGTCTCTTAGAGTAGATATCAAGTCTGTATACATAGATAACAATTGTGTTAGTAGTCTGTGAGCAGCATAATACTGTGTAAAGCACAGCTCACCAGTACTCAAGTGGGAAAAGGGATAAAATTCTAGTTCTTTCCCTTCTCTTCCTCTCTGTATTTTTGCAAAGGGATGTTCAGTGGTCATCCAAACAGAATGCAGAGAAATACAACAGTTCTGTTTTTAAAAGGAAAAAATAGCACCAAAACAGGAATCAGTCAATCAGCAGAACAAACATAGGAATGGTTCACAGTAGAATGGCAGTTGAAAGACAGTAAGGTTTCCTCCTCTCACTTAAAACTGCTCATTACAACAGTTACAAAACAATTCAGGCAAGTTATTCCCATAACTCAGTTCAGATGTTTTTAGAACCCTGGTGGAAAAAGGACTTGATTGTAGCTCTGTTCTTTCTCTCTCCTCCTCTTGTTGCTGCACAGACATGCACAGCAGACAGCAACACAGTGGAATAGAACCCCTACCCATTCGGTAGTCCTCTGTCATTTTCTGTTAGAGGCAGATGGTGTAGAGAAAGAAGTAAATCTTGCACAATCCCTAATTAAATTTTTAAAAATCAAAAAAAAAAAAATGGTATCGGCCCCATACAAACTAATCTCTGCTATTAAATACCAATCTTCTCTTACATATGCTCATATTGGAAGGATAAAAATCCAAATTTAACTAATGTTCAGTTCTCCTGTGCTTTTAATAAAACAAACAAATTCTCCCTCTTCAAGAAGCTTGTACATACCTAGCTAATGATAAACAATAATGCCTACTATACACCAGTATCTCTAAATAATTTCTTCCCAAGCATTTCTCCTCTTTTCCCTTTTTGTCCATCACAGCTGGCTGACCTTTTGTATATTATCTGGCCCTGTAAATATGCACAAAACCTATGGAACTCATTAAGAATTGAACTTCAGAAAATGGGCTATGGAAAATCTACCCTATCTTGAGAATTTGCTATTTTGCATGTGACTCCCGTTGATACGCCCAGATCTGACTTGAATATCATAATTGCTCTATTTGCACTAGCCAAACTATACATCACCCAAAACTGACATGACAGGTCAAAATTAAAGTGGAAGGGTTTCACTAACATGGCTTCTAAATACATCATATCTCACAAATTGATTATAGGTAATAGAAATAAGTGCATGAAATGTCTCAAGTTTTGGAATCTTATCCTAGAACACAGTTTGAAATATTCTATACCATGAACACATCTGTCAATCTGTTCCTACGTAGTTTTTTGGAAGTCTCTTCCTTATGAGGTTTTAACAGATAGTAATCTCTGATAGTTTCATTTCTGATTTTCATAGTAATGAAGTGATTATTCACCAAATATAAAAACTTGTAGCACTATATATGTATATATATATATATATATATATATATATATATATATATATATATATATATATATATATATAGTTGTATATATTATGTGTAAATAGATCCTGTTACTCACCACTTATTTCAAAATGTTATGCCTGTTTTACTCCAGACATTGAATTTATATGTATTTGTGAACCTGTCTCTTTAGATACTAACATTTTGTTAATTCAAGACTAGAAGTTAAAAAGCATTCATTTGTTAATTGTCATATCAAGGTTACCTGTCCAGTAAGGAATGTCATGTTGTGTATTTTTGTACATCTAATGTTGAAAAATACAATAAAATAAAAGTTGGAAAAAAGTATCTGTGCTGTCTGCAGACATCCAAGGTATGGAGTTTCCTTTCTCTTTCATTAAAGAAGACAGGGAGATGGATAGATTTGCTCAAGGTAAGCCTCTTTAGGCAAAAGTAAAGGATTGCTTCTTAAGGAAACCCTATCCTTGTAGAAATGAGATAAATCTGGCCCACCAGAAGAACTTTTAACTCAATTACTCTTCTTACAGTAGTCAGACCTACCACAGGTTCATAGGTTCATAGGTGTGTACTAGGCTAATGGCCCTGGGGCCTTTACAAGCCTAGTCATAGGATTATCCTGGCATCGTGCCACCCGACCTTAGTTCCCAGTGCCTTTGTCGAGTAGGTGACTGGAGTTATCCCCGGGGTTAATTTTCTATTTCCCATCCACTCATCAGGATTTCTCTTGAAGAGGGTCAGCAAGGTGCTGTGCTTGACATGTATGGGAATTCTGTTCCATATCATGGGCAGTCTGTGGGTTATGAACCTGTCCCTCCAGTACGTTCTGTTGATTATGATAATGAGGTTGAGGCTTCTGGAGTATGTGGTGTGGAAGGATTGGGATTTCTTTAGATGTAGCATTTACAGGGTTCCTATTACACGAACAAACTTTTCAAAGTTCGAATGTCATATGGTCGACACCATATGATCAAACTTTGAAAAGTTCGAAGGTTAAATGTAATGGCACCATATGGTGCAGAATGGGAGAATTTCCCTTTTCTGCACTGAGGTGTGATCTCGGAGTTGGTATATTTAAGTAGGGGGGTGTGGGGGTGCAGGGGGGCCTGCCCCCCTGCTCAGAGCATAAAGGTAAGTTTTATTTATTTTTTTGATGTTTTATTATATATTCGAAGTTTCAAACTTTGATCATATGTTGTCGAACATATGGGATTCGAAGTTTTGAAACTTCGAATATATAATATAGACCTGCATTTCTAACAGACCTGGGTCAGATATGGCTTTGTAAGTCAAGCAGAGATCTCCTCTAAGTAGGCAATATGAAACAGAGAATAGTTGGAGTCTTTTGAGTCTGTCCACATAGGACAAGTGTTTAAGGCCTGGGATCCTCTTTGTGAGGTACTTTTGTGGTCTCTCCAGTTGTTGCAGGTGTCTAGTGAGGTATATGCCAAATGGGGCATTGTACTTGATGATTGGCCCAATGACGGAAGAGTAGAGGGAGACAATGACCTCTTTCTTCCTGGATGCAAAACCCTTAGTAATGAGATGTGCCACATAGAAGGACTTGCTGACCACAGTGGCAATATGGTGATCAAAAGAGAGGTTGCTGTCAACCTGTGTTTCCAGATCTCTTATAATGCCTTCTGTGTTCAATGGACTACCATCAATGTGGTAATTCATGGGAACCGGGTTTTTCCCAAAGGGGATGATGACACATTTTTTGGCATTGAGCTTAAGGCCATGGTTCTGACACCAGTTGGTCTCAGTGAGGCCATTCTGTAGGATATCAACATCACTTGGGGAGTTAATAATGGCTCCCAACTTGCAATTGTCTGTGAACTTTGTCAGCAAGAGTCCCTTCGTGTTGGCCTGGACTTCAGAGAAGTACATGCCAAACAGGAGAGGACCCAGGACCGAACCCTGTGGAACTCCACTTGTGAGTAGTTGGTAGTCTGATTTGGAGTCAGCTACTTTGTGGGTTCTATCTGTGACCAGTTTGCAACCCACCTAGTGATATAGGGATTGATAAGGGCTTTTATCTCAATTACTCTTCTTACAGAAGTAACAGCAATCAGTAACACTGTTTTCCATTTTAAGAACCTGTGAGCTGGTTCAAATATAGAAAGAGTTAATTTTTCCAAGACAAAATTAAGATCCCAGTGAGTAGCCAGCAGTTTTCTATGAGGTTTGGTATGCAGCACCCCTTTTGAAAACATGTTCACATATAAAAGGTATGATCCATGGGTAGCCATACTGAAATGGCCAACAATTAAACCTTGATGGAGGAGCCAGTCATGCCAGATTAATGTAGCTCACATGAATAATGTAGAACCAGAAAAATGCAAGCTTTACAGGTGTCCTGGTTCTTGTTTTTGCACCAACTAGAAAATCTTTTCCATTTGCTTATATATGATTTTCTAGAAACAGGTTTTCTTGGCTCCATTAACAACTACTGTACATCCTCAGAAACTAGGTGCCTAAGTCAACCAGGACATTATTTGCAGCTGTTTGGAGATGCGATGTATCAAACACCCCACTATTATGTGAGAAAGTGCAGTCGGTGAGGAAGCTTATGGTAACTGCCCTTGGCTATTTCCAATAGAAGGAAGATCACACTGTTGCCTCAGCCAGAAGGGAGTCATCACAATGATCTTGGGAGATTCCTTCTAAATCTTCAGAATTACCCTATATATAAGTGTAAAGGGGGGAAAAGCATACAGGGACATTACTGTCCAAGGAAAAGAAAAAGCATTTATCTTCCAGGCATTCCTGCATGGAATCCTGGACCATTATTTTGCCAACTGACTGTTGCACCTGGAGGCAAAAAGATCTATCTAAGGTATTCTCCACAGCTGGATAAAATCTTGGAAGATCCCCTGATTCAGTTTCCAATTGTGAGAGTCTGTTCTGGTTTTGCTCATTTTATATGCCACAAAATTGGATATGTAAGATGCTGGTAAAGTGAGATTGCCTAGTCTGCATGGAGCGTTGGGTACCCTCCAGTTTGTTTATGTACCACATCACTGTGGTGTTGCCTGTGAACACTTGTAACAGTCTTGGAAACTACAGATAATTGAGAGTGATGACAGCATTTATAACTACCAACATCAATTTTACATTTATGTGTTTTGTTCTGTCTTCTCTGTTTGAAAGACTCTGCACTTTTATCCCAAAAGACACTGCTCCCGAAGCAACATCTGAAGATGAGAAGAAAGGGAAAATGGGAAACTTGGATTTAGAAGAAAGTGGTCTCAAGAAGTCCCTTCTCACAGACCCTAAAACATGAATATGGAATGTCAGGGGCTATTGATGTTTAGATCATGCAGATTTTAGATACTATTGTATTTGTCCGATGGGGTGTCCTGCTAGAGGAATCATGAGAATCATAGATTTCATGAAACATATTCTGAGCAATGTCATTGTTAAAATAGTTGTCTGATGACCACAGGGAGTGCATTTATTGTCTAGGCCTGGCACACTTGTACACCTCTTGCTCCATTTGTGTGGCATTGGCATTTAATACCAGAGTCATTAATGATAGGAGAAACAAACTTGTTCTAAAAGGCCTCCTTCCAGCTTCTGTTTCTTCATCTGGTACTTCAGCATCAGGGGCTCAAACCCCCTCTCATAAATCAAAGGATCCCAAGGAGCACTGAAAATGCTCCCTGGCATGGTCTCCTAAGTTAGTGCTTCCTTCTGAGCCCACTAAATGATTTCAAAGCGTTCTGATTTAAAGCCTTCCAATCTGACTTTTACCTTCACCAAGTCTCCTCAGCTCCAAAGGTCAAGGACTTTCCCAAAGCCAGTATCCCCAAGACTGAGGTCTCCTTTACCCCTAAAACATTTTCCAGGCCACCATCCACTTCTTCCTCCATTAGGTCCTCCAGAAGTCTTTCTGAGGCAGAGGTGGATAGGATTTTGAGAAAATTCCTCAGAACACAGGTATAGATGGGGATCTTACTGGTGCTGTCTCCCACTGGATCCATGAGCCTTAAACCTTCTTTCCAGCCTGTTCATAGGTGTGTACTAGGCTAATGGCCCTGGAGTCTTTACAAGCCTAGCCCATAGAAGTGCCCTGGCATTGTGCCGCCTGACATTTATTCCCAGTGCCTCTATCCCTGGGGTGAACTTTCTATTTACCATCCACTCATCGAGATTTCTCTTGAAGAGGGTCAGTGAGGTGCTCTGCTTAACATGTATGGGAAGTCTGTTCCAGAGCATGGGGAGTCTTTGGGTTATGAACCTGTCCCTCCAGCATGTTCTGTTGATTGTGGTAATGAGGTTAAGATCCCTGGAGCATGTGGTGCAGAGGGATTGGGATTTCTTTAGATGTAGCATTTCTAACAGAGCTGGGTCAGACATGGCTTTGTAAGTCAAGCAGAGATCGCCTCTTAGTAGACGATATGAGACAGAGAATAGCTGATGTTTTTTGAGTCTGTCCAAGTAGGACATGTGTTTAAGGTTTAGGATCCTCTTCATGGGGTTCTTTTGTGGCCTTTCCAGTTGTTGCATGTGTCTAGTGAGGTACTTGCCAAATGGGACATTATACTCGATGATTGGCCTATTGAGGGAAGAGTAGAAAGGGATAATGATCTCTTTCTTCCTGGATGCAAAACCCTTGATAATGAGATGTGCCAAATAGAAGGACTTTCTGACCACAGTGGCAATGTGGTGATCGAAGGAGAGGTTGCTGTCAACCTGTGTCACCAGATCTCTTATAATGCCTTCAGTGTTCAGTGGGCTCCCATCGATGTGGTAATTAGTGGGAACTGAGTTTTTCCCAAAGTGGATGACGACACATTTTTTGGCATTAAGCTTAAGGCCATGGTTTCAACACCAGTCAGTGGTCTCAATGAGGCCTTTCTATAGGATGTCTACATCACTTGGGGAGTTAATAATGGCTCCCAGCTTGCAGTCATCTGTGAACTTAGTCAGCCAGAGTCCCTCCATGTTGGCCTGGACGTCTGAGAAGTAGATGCCAAACAAGAGAGGACCCAGGACTAATCCCTGTGGGACTCCACTCCTGACTGGTTGGCAGTCTGATTTAGAGTCTGCTACTTTAACACTGTGGGTTCTGTCTGTGAGCCAATTTGCAACCCACCTAGTGATATAGGGGTTGATGCCTAGTTTGGTGAGATTATCAATAATTCCTGAGTGGGGAATGGTATCAAAGGCCTTGGCCAGATTGAGGTAGGCTGTATGAACTGCCTTGCCCTCATCCACAGCTCTGGTGACTGACTCAAAGAAGTCAACCAGGTTGAGCAGGCATGATCTACCTTTCACAAAGCAAAATTGCATGGGATCTAGAGTTTGGAGATTCCCTATATCCTTGTTAATTAGGTCCATGATGATGCACTCCATAGCCTTACATGTCAGACTCATCAGGTTAATGGGGCGATAATTCCCAGGGTATGTCGTCACTCCCCGTATGGAGAGGGATGACTGTAGCAGTGTGCCATTTGGTAGGGACAAAGTCTGAGGTGAGGGTGTGATTGAAAAGAGCACACAGATGTGGTGCCAGTTCACTTTGTAGTTCATGCAGAACACATCCAGGAATATTGTCGGGTCCCATGGGAGCTGTATTCTTGGCCTTGGACAATGCAGCTTTATCCTGTGCTGCAGTAATGCTGGGTGCCTGGCATTCCTCTGTAATTGTGATTGGTCCTTTGGGGGTCATAACATTGGCACTGAATCTGTTTGCCAGTATGTTGGCAATATCTGTTGGCTCAGTATAGAAGGTTCCATTGTGCAGTAACTCAGATCAAACCTGGGTATTGCCGTGGAGGTTCTTGATGTAACTATAGAAGGCTTTGTGGTTGTTTTTAGTGTCTGCCACAATTCTGCCTTCATAGCTGGCTTTAGAGGTTTTGATGAGGCATCTCAACTTTTTGTTGAGGCTAATAAGGAAGTTTTTCCAGTCTTGGGACTTCACCTTTTTCTGCAAAAGTTTCTTCCTTCTGTTGTAGAGTTTTTCAATGGCAGGGGACCACCAGATTGGCTTCCTTTTTCTGGAGGAGAGCGTCTTGGTTCTGTTGGGTATGGCTAGTTCCATGTATTTATGTACATGCTCGTACAGTGCATCAGTGTATGATTTGGCAGTCATGCATCTATTTTCCATTGACATGGGTGCCGTGAAGTTAGCCACATATGGTTTTAGGAGCCCAAAGTCAGCTTTGGAGAAGTTTTTCATGGTGGTTACCTTTGCAAGGGGTGAGGGTGAGATGTGGATTTCCATGATGATTAGTTTTGGTCGGATCTAACCAGGGAAGAATTGACTATTGGTGTAGAGTAACAGCTGCCCATGTTAGTAATAACCAGGTCAAGGATGTTGCTTCTAGTGGGGGTAAGAATGGGCTGGTCCAGGGCATTGGAATTGCTGAATTCCAGGAAGTGTTGGGCCAGTGTATTGGTGCATGAGTAGTTTTCCCAGTTGATGGAGGGGTAGTTGAAGTCACCTAGTATGAGAGTGTTGGGTTGGACCCTAATAGTTTCCAGGGTGCTTAGGAACATGGAGTGGGAGTCTTGGGACATGGTTGGGGACCTATAGCAGGCTGAAACCTGAATCACCATCTTACCCAATGTTATTTGTACCTGAAGTATCTCAGATGTGTTATGCTGGGCTTCTAGTCTGTAGGTGTGCATATCCTTTATGAATATGGAGACATCACCGCCTTTGCAGCTTTGGTCCATGTTCTGGGGCTGAAAGGTGTAGAATGAGTTATAGCATGTTAGCACAGGGGTGCTTTCTGCTGCTTTAAACCAGGTCTCCATTGCAGAACAAATGTCGATGTTCTTCATTTTGAGGAGTGCTTCGAGCAAGTGAATCTTAAGATTTAGACTTCTAGCGTACAGCAGCATGATCCTCAGATTGCATTTATTTATAGCTGTTAAGGTGGTAATTTGGTCTTTGGAACATCACGTAAAAAGGCACTATAGGGGTGGTAAGAGCCTTAGCCAGTAAGTTATTGCTCCTTCTCTGATCCAACCTGCTATTTTGGAGGCCTTGGATCTGAGATCCCAAAGAGTTGAACTGTAGGTTCTGAAGTTTCTTTTATCTTCCACTCTGGCAACTTCCCTGACCTAATTGATTCCTACCCCACTCCCCGGAGCACAATGATTCTCAGAGCAGTAGCATCAGCATAGAATCTGAGGGGTTGACTTAGACTCTGAAGTTTTCAGAGCCATCTCTTCCACTCAGGGCTTCTGCATTGGACAGCTCTGCTCTGATGCCTCCCTCATTGCGGAGGGTTGGAGATTGATTGAGCTGAGAGTCTTGGCTCCAGTCAGATTGTCCTTGGCTTCTCTTGGCCATTCCACCTTTGAGGTAGCAGAGAGGGTTTCCTCTCACCCCAAAGCAGTTTTGACTCTTGTACCTTTGGAGCCAATCCCTGTTCCTTTTTTGGTCTGAGTCTACTCATCCTACACTTCAGGGACAGGAGACCAGTATGAGCTTCCAAGCAGTTCCTGCTAGGGATCTGCCCACTTCTTCCAGCACCTCTCTAGAACACCCCACTGAAGAGGTACATCAGAAGATGTCATGCAAGAGAAAGCACTTGGATTCTCCACAGGAATCCCTCACAGAAGACACCAATTATGATGAAGGGGAAGGGACCCCTAGATGTCTACCTGAGGATGTTTCATTTGGAGACATCTCAGAGATCCTTCTCCAAAAAGGTGGTTGGTATTCCCAAACCGCTTCCCAGGAGGAATTGGTGTTTTTGGAAGCCATTGGGTTTGGACCATCTATGTCTTGAGTTACCCCCCTTGCAGATGAGCTAAAAGACCTTGTCTCACACAGGGCATAGAGGGAACCTGATGCCATGGAACTGATCACCAAATGCCCATACAAAGTTTTGAGTATCCCCTCAGACAAACTACACTGGACTAAGGGAATCCCTTTAGATACCATAGCTGTTGCAGCAGCCACTTAAAAGAACCTGGATGAATATAGTTCCACTGTCCATCACCCTCATAGGGAGTGTACGACATTGAATAGGTTTGGATGTGAGTGTATGCTTCACTGACTTTTGCTTTATGGTCAGTGAATTACCTGGCACATTTCACTATGTTACAGAGGGACTTAGTTAAGGAACTCTCAAACTCTATCCTTGGGTCCATGTTTGCAGAGGAATAGAAGTCCTTTTCCTCATGACTGGCCACCCTGCAATCCATTACTAATGCATCCATGAGGTTAATCTCGCACGTAGCTGAAGATTCCTCATGGGTGGCCGGTTCAGGCATAGCCATTAGGTGACATGCCTGGATGTGGTTGTGCAATTTTTCAGAGCCATTTAAGGTGTCATTCACCTGTGCTCCTTTTGATGGAGCTTCTTTGTTTGGGCCAACAGTTAAAGAGAATCTTTCCCTGAGTGAGCAAGATGGAAAGTCCTTGTCTGCCATGGAAATCTGCTTTTCTACCTTGCAGAGACCCGTTTCAAGGAATCAACAGGGTGGTAAAAAGATGTGGTTCTAGAAATCTCAAGGATCTTTCCAGGAGTCATGTGGAAATGTTTCCCCCAGAGGCAGACGGGGAAATAACTACAATGGAAGATGCCACCACTGTAGCAGAGGGGATTCACAGAATCAAGGGTCTTGAAATTGCTTCCCAGACAGATCCTTTCAGCACTACTGAAATGTTGCCCAACTGCCCCTCTTTGGAGGCAGTTAGGGGGTGCTTGACCTTGCACCTAAAAGCCTGGATGGCCATCACAAAAGATTTATGGGTGAAAAGGATCATATCCAGAGGATATTTCATTCCTTTTTAACAAGTTCCCTCAAAGGAAAAAAAAATGTCTTCCTGATATTTCACCCAATCAGAGAAGCCAGCAGCTCTAGACATTCAAGCTCTGCTAGACAAAAGAGTCATCCAAGAGGTCCTACCAGACCAAAGAGGTTCTTGAATTTACTCACAGTTTGTTTTAGTGCCAAAGAAAACAGGGGACCTGAGACCTATTTTTGGATCTCAATTATCTGAACCAGTTTGTAAAGAATTCCAAATTCTGGATGGTCACAGTTCAGTCCATTCTGCCTCTTCTGCAGAAATATGACTGGATGGGCTCAACTGATCTTCAAGATGCATACCATCACATTAAAATGAACAGCTACAGTTGTAGGAGCTCATCTAAGACTGTTCGGATTTGATGTTTCCTTACTTAGACAACTGGCTACTTACTGCACCGACCAGGCATCTTCCGCAAACATCCAGGGATTACTTACTCCAATTATCTCACTCTCTGGGAATTTCTATTAATCTAGCCAAGTCACAACTTTAACCAGTTCAAGTCTTGGGAGTTAATAGGGGCTCATCTAGATAACAGTCAATTGTCTAGCTCTTCTGCCTCAAAATAGAGTTCTTACTTTGATGTCGCATGTCAGACAGGTTATTTCTCATCCTTCTCCCCCAACAAAAATGGTACTTTAAGCTCTAGGGTTGATGGCTGCTGTGATAACTTTAATAACCACTGCTCATTTTCATATGAAAATTCTTCAATGGAGTCTAGCAGCATTGCAATGGTCTTTTCATCAGCATCCCTTATGACATCAGATAAAATTTTCTCAGGTTTGCCAAAAATCCTTTCTGTGGTGGATACACTCTGAGGAGATTTGTCAAGGAGGTCCATTTATTCTTCTTCCTCAGAACACCACATTGACCACAGATGCCTCTCAGTTAGGTGGGGGGCATTATTTGGAACAGACCGTTCAAGTCATGTAGCCCCCAGAAGAGAGCAATTTGCATATAAGTGTCCTATAGATGCGGTGCTTCTAGCATTGCAGACCCTTCAGAGTTCTCTTCCACTAGAAACTATTGCTATTCAAACAGACAACATGTCAGTAGTCTGGTACATCAATAATAGGGGGACACCAGGTAATATCATTTTTTCTGAGAAGCAATGAGAGCTTGTCAGTGGGCAGTCTCCTCCAACCACTTTCTTATAGGTATGCACATACTGGAGAACTCCAAAATCTTAGCAGACAAACTCAGCAGGATTATCCTGATGCCTCACGAGTGGTCTCTCAATCATTCAGTGGCAAATATGATCTTTCACAAATGGGATCAACCGTGCTGTGATCTATTCACCTCTCCCCTCGAGACATTCACCAAGAAATGCTCTAGTACATATTTGGCCCTCCAGTCTTCTTTATGCTTAGACTCCCCTGCCTCTAATCCCTAAGTTTTAAAGAAAGCACTCCAGTAGTCTGGGCTATTTGGGACTGCTTATAACTGCTGCAAATAATGAAGTGAAAACCATAAGCTCTACAATTAGCACCTTATATAATGAACTACTGAATGAATTTGGTTCTGCCATGGTAGATAGGCAGATACCTGAGGTGTTTGATCTAGTAGCTGCTTATGAAAGGAAACTTTTGAAAACAAAACTAACCAAATTGGAGATAGACAGGACTGATTTTCATCTTGGCCATGTTTTCACTTGGCCGAGAACACAAGCGACTGTGAACAATACAGTACAAGGCAGGGAGAATGGTGTCTTGTTTTTCTGTCTCCTTACCTTTAGCAGCTAACCAGAATGTTGTTTCTCGAGTGAGTGAGGTATCGGTGTATGATGTTGCATACACACAAGACGCTGCAGTGAAGGAACCAGGGGCTAGGAGAAAGACAGTGCAAGTTGTAGCACAAGTTCATAATGTAGCTGAAGGAACAACAGAATCTAATTCTACTGAAAAGCAAGGCATGGTCCATTCTGCCAACAGTGATTTTTTTAGAGAACAGAAGTGTGCAGCTTTTGAATTTCCTGCTACCTGGAAGAGAATAAAAGCTACCTGCCTTGAAATAACAGAGCAGAGTTCGCAGTAGGAGCAGGAACAAGAGGAAGCATGATGAGTTGAACGAGAGCCCATAGAATATAAAGAAAACTTTTTTCAACCAAAGAAAGACTTGATATGGAATTTATCCAGTCATGTTCTGCCTCAAGATGAGTTTAATTTGTTACAAAAAGGATTGTCTTTCATACCCACTGGTAGGTCTGACTTTGAAGATGTTATATTTGATATAAAGATATTTACACATAATTTGATGTTAAAAATGCAGTTTAATGGCACAGAGACTGCACATATGCAAGGTAGTCATGTTTGTAAAAAACCTAGCACATTTATATCCGCAATTAACCCATTAGTTAATGCTTTTGAAAAAATGTGCATGGAGGATGTGCATAAATTGAATGATTTTAATAGACATAAACATTACAAGGGGCAAAAGTCTTATAATCTATCAAAATCAGAGCATGACACTTTACTGAATTTAGAAAAGAATGACACAATAGTAATCAGGCCTGCTGATAAGGGAGGGCCTATAGTCATTATGGATAAAAATAAATATGATTTCACTATGTCTCACATGCTGAAGGAAGATGTTTTTTATGAGAAACTGCCCCCTGTTAGGGTTAAGCTATTCACAGAAAAAGTGCACAAGCAATTAAAAGATATGTTTTTGAATGGCATGATAGATAACAGTCTGTTATATTATTTTATGGTTACCTCACCTACTACACCCATGATCCAAGGTTTGCCTAAACTACACAAGAGCAATACTGACCCACCCATGAGGCCTATAGTGTCTGGTAGAAACTGGTGTACTGAACCGACATCCATTTTCATTGAAAAATGTTTGAGACCACTTTTAAATAGTAGAGAGCATGTGTTAAGAGACATGGAGCAGTTTTTGAGAGATTTATACACTTTCAATAATTACAACTCTATTGAAGGTGTTCTCATGGTAACACTTGATGTGGTCTCTCTTTTTACTGTTATACCCAGTGTGATTGGGATGGAAAGTTTAACCAGGTTTATGGAAATGTATTCTGATTTCTCTGAAAGTAAAATTATACTAGTGAGGAATTTACTGAGCATTGTCTTAGAAAATAATGTTTTCCTTTTTGGTGATGATTTATACTGGCAGCTTAATTGCATAGCTATGGGCACGTCCTGTCCCAATAACTACGCCAATGCTGTCATGGTTGTATGGGAACATGAGTTTTTATTGAGTGGCCCATATCAGAACAAAGTTTTGTTCTTTCATAGATTTGTAGATGACCTTTTTATTTTATGGGAAGGTACAGAAGGTACCGAAGAGGAGTTCTTGGAATTTCATATGTACTTGAATGAAACCACCACTTTTCTAAGGTTTACTTCTGTTGTCTCATATTAGAGAATAAACTTTTTGGATGTTCAAGTAAATATTGAAAAAGGGAGCATATATACATGCTTGTACAGAAAGGAATGTTATGTTAAGCATATTTTAAGCGGAGGAAGTATGCACCCTACCTATGTGTTTGATAATGTCATTAGGAATCAGGTTTTTAGACCATCTAGGTTGAACATTAGGGATGCAGATTTCCATCAACAATTGAACAGTATGAGTGATGATTTACTGGCCATTGGCTATGGGGAGAGAGATGTACAGAAGCAAATACAAGAAGTAGTTAGTTTGCGACATACTAAGGCTAGATCTTATTATTTGGATAGATGGTCTAAGGAAAAAGCGACCAGTGTTGAAAAGCCTAAGTTACAGGTGCCATTAAGCTTCTCTAGTGATGTTGGATCTTATATGAACATTATATGTAAACACTGGGGGATATTGACCACTGACAATCCAGTCACAAAATGGATAGAGAATGAACCTACATTTTTGTTCAGAAATCAAGTCTTTGAAGAGATGCTTATGTGCACCCAGAGAAGAGAAAACACCTATGGGTGGTATGGGGACTAAGCCTTTTGGCAAATGTTCATACTGTGGGTATATAGATATAAGCAATGAATTTTTACATCCAGAGCAGGACCAGCTATATAAATTTCAGGTACAAGCTACATGTGATACACAAGCACATAGTGTACCTCGCTCACTGTGTGGTATGCAGGAAATTTTATATTGGGAAAACAGACCGTATACTCAAGGAGAGGATTAGAGAACACATTTATCACATAGTCAAACAAAGCAGAAGTAATGCCCTGGCCAAACATGTTGTGAATACTAACAACCAACATAAATTTAAGTTTATGGCCATCGCTAGAGGTTTTATGAGTAAGGGGGGGGGGGTACATGTAATAAAACAGAGGAACTGGAAGCTAGATGGATATTCCCATTTAGAGCTGACATGGGACATGGTCTCATTGAACAAATACCATTGAGACCAAAGTTAAAGGCCAAACCTCTATGAAGGTAAAGTAGTTGTTTTTAAGAAGATGTATTTTAACAATGTTTTTATAGTGCACAAAGTATATAAGAAATATTTTTTTATTATACTTTTATGATTTTCTTTGAATAGTTAGTCATTTTGTGGTTACCATATAGCTTTAATATTTTATAGTAATGGAGTGTATATAGACATGTGATGTATTGTTGTCATGTGATGCATTCAGCAATGTTTTAAAGTATGACTAGTTTCAGTATGTTTTTATGCACCCGAAGAAGCTTTATTACCTGGAGCCTATCTTGTGTCCTCTTGTTGTTTTTGGATATTAAAATTGTTCCCATCCTTGTTAGAAGTGGAGGGATTGACATTTATCAAATATTTGGCAACAGCTAGGTTTATCAGAAAAATCACTGCTGGGACTGATCTGAGGCTAAATTATAAAATCTTATAAGTTTAGGGAACTTTATACAATATATCTGCTTTCTTGGGGGCAGCATTATGGCAGCCAGGTGAGTTACAGAGCATAATAAATATATATGATAATTTTATTAGTAGTTATAGGTACATTAACTTGCAGTAAATGTTCTATTTGCAAACAGATAGTGAATTTGTTTCCTAAGATTAATAATGTTAAGTTTCATTCTAGGGGATGCTGTACATGTAATACAGAGGGAGTGATTTATACTTTGAAATGCACTTGTAACCAATACTATATACGGGAGACAGGTCAAGCTTTTAAAACCCGATTTCAGAAACATATCAGAGACATCAAAAATAAAAAGTTAGATAGTCCTTTAGGAAGCCACTTTGCACTTTTTCATAATGCTAAGCCTGATGATTTGAAAGGAAGTATCTTAGAAAAAGTTGAGGTGTTTTAGAGGAATGTGCAAATATCAATGATAAATTATTAAGAAAATAAACTTTTTATTTTAAAATGTAATACTTTGGAACCATTTGGATTACACAAAGAATGTAATTTGAAGTATGTGATTTAAATTATTTATTGAATAATTGGTTAATTGACTGAGATTTTATTGTATTTAAGAATGAGGGATGAGTGTTTAGATTTTTTTACTCTTTGAAGGCTTTGTGCCGAAGCATTAAGTCTCTAATAAAATTAATTTGGTACATTTGAGGTCCGTAGCTTTGTTTCATTGTTTTTCTTATAATAAATATATTCTCCAGTGCTGGTAGAATAGGCAGAACTGTCATAGGTTCAAGAAATTACAGTGGCATCATGATATTTCTTAAGAATTAGTGGATTGTAATTTTGTTCCCCCTGAAAAAAATGATTAATTTCAGAAATCATTTTAGAAAAAAGAGAAGCCTTCAAAGGGACTGGTAAAGTCAGAATCAGAAATCTGAGGAGAAACATACAGCAGTTGTCCTTTGATGGCCATTTTGTGGGTCAAAATATTGAACTTCCTCAGAAATCTCTTTTTCTTTTACCAGAAATAACAGAACTGGGAGGATCCAGAGCCTGAACTAAACCCTATTCTAAGTCCAACACATCACTCCTGTACACATTAAATAACTAAACCCTGAGCTAAGTCCAACACATCACTCCTGTACACAGTAAATAACTAAACCCTGAGCTAAGTCCAGCACATCCCTTCTGTAGAATATGAATGGTCAAAGCATGTGTTCAAAGGAGATTGAGTATGTGAGAACCTGTATGTATTGATTTGAACTATGAACTGTTAAGTAAACTGTGAATAGTGGAAAAGTACTGAAAAACAAGAGCCTGTCAGATGGCAGGAAATGTGCCTTATATGGAAGTATATCCGATTTTCTTTCTCTGCCTAAAGATGTAGTAATGTGAACTGCTTCAAGCGTACGGGTAAACCACTGATTGGTTAATTGTCTTTTGTACTATTTTAATTGGTCTAGTTTATATTTTTGTACTGTCAGCAATATCACCAGCATATAAGCTTATGCATTTCTTTGTTCAGGGACTCTCCCTGGTACTTTCCAGTAGGCTCCCACACATGTGTAATAAATACCACTGAAAGCGAGGAAGAAGTGTCTTGTCTTCGTTTAAGGTAAAAATGCAAACACAATTGGTGCCGTTTACTCGGATCTGAATTGACAATGGCTGTGGTAGTTGGGGATTGAACGAAGTACTGCTAGTAAAAGGGCCCATGACAGAATTTTCTGATCTGGCAGTGTTTCTTTCATTTCCTGTACTTATCTGCTTCACAAATTTGGTATTGATAATTTTATAGAAATGTAATAATTCCTCTCATTCAGTTGTTTGAGGTAAGTGGCATGTATTTTTTTTTTCTTTTCTCTCTGCTATTGACTGTGCAGTATGAGAGTGGGATAAAACAAAACACTGGCGACATAAGAGTGAAAGGAGATACGAGAGTGGGGAAAACAACGTTTACAAAATGTCATAGCTACATCTGTAAAATACAGAATAGCTTATCATGTGAAAATGGGAGCAAGTGTGGGGACCATAAAAGAGCCAGAAAGAGGTACACCATCTGGTTATATGTTTTTACATGTGTCCCGGGGCAGTTGTATGTTTATAAATCAGTTGGTTGCCCTCACTGAAGACGATGGTAAACTCGCCTTCCCAGAGAATGGTAGTTTTAATAAAAATATTTTGCTAAATCTCCAAGGGAAATTAAGAAGAAAAGGGAGAAGAATACCAGGGTTGTGCTGGGCAGCATTTAATGACTGGATGACAAAGGCAAAAGAAAGAGAAAAGGATTTGGTTATTAGTAGTTTAAAGGATAATCAGCAGAAATTAAAAGAGCAACTGAAAGAATTACAACAAACTGGTAATAACTTAGATATAGTAAACGGCAAATGTTTGAAGGACCCACCCTTTAAGGGGCTTTATCCTGTGAAGGAATTAGCTAAATTGCAGATAACTGAATCATCGGAAAATGATAATGCTTGGCTCCCCCCACCACCAACTGCACCACCAGTTGCACCCCCACAGTATCAGCCCCTCCTTGCTCAACAAGGAGCGGAAGCACAGCAGCCAGATTCCACCACTAAAGACCCCACCCCTAAGAAAGAGGACGAGCAATGGATAGTCACTCTAGTGACTCAGATCCAGACACAAGCGATAGAAAAAAGGGACCAAAAACTTGTAGTAAGACTTATAAAGAAGCAAAAGATGTAATGTATTTTAAGGCTAAACCCTACTATAAAGGTAAAGGAAAATGACATTTACACCGACGAAGGCTTTTTGGTCAGTTCCCCACTATAATGGACAGTGGGGACGGGTATTTTGGACCAGATAAATTTAATCCAGATTCAGGTTCGGAGTCGTCAGACGACAACAGATTGTTACCTTTGAGGGAGGTACCTAACCCGGCTCATGCTAGAAGTGCACAGGAACCACCGACAGTTGTAGTACCTAGGGCGTGGTCGGCGGTTGATTTTCAAGCCATTACTAAATTGTTACCGCCCATTCATACTAACCCAGCTAAATTCCAGCGTGTGCTGGCAGGACATATTTGTTTACAAAATCCTATGATAGAAGAAGTTAAGGCAGTTCTTCAGTACGCCATACCAGGTGATCTGATGAAACAGATTTGGGACCATGCTAATGTCCCTACTCCAATTCCAAAACATGACTCACATGGAGATAATGGGTTTGAAGCGGTTAGACAGCGTTTAGTAGATGCTATCACAATAATAGTTCCACCCACACCCAACTGGTCCAAAATCAAGTTAATACTGCAAAAAGAAGGTGAACCCGTGGACGAGTATTTAAATCATCTCACTGAAGCCTTTGAGGCTTATTCTGGGTACCCCAAACCCACCAAAGGGCCGGCACAAAGTGGATTGTCGGCTGCTTTCATAGATGGGTTATGCCCACAAGTACAAGATAAGTTAAAATAAGTGTGTTTAAACTGGCCTAGTCTTGGATTTCACAAATTAGTTACACAAGTGCAATACCTCTCCGACCACTTAGCACAGGAGAAAAAGGATTTACAAGAGAAATTGGTTAAAGTGCAAATTCAGATGTGCACTGCCTTTGGGCAGGGTGGATGGGGAGGACGTGGATGGGGAAGAGGGAGAGGCAGATGCCAAGGGGCTGGAAACCATAACAGACAAAACTGGCAGGAAGATCGATCAGCCACACCCCAAAATCAAACGGAGTGTTTTAATTGTGGCCAAGTAGGCCACTGGCGAAATGAATGTCTGTATCTGGCTGAGCAACCTGCCCCACCCACTGATACATCACCTCAGTGGAATTCTAATTGACTCCATCCAATCTGCAGTCATCACAATGAAGGTTCCCTGAGCAAGGACAACAGCAGTTGTGCCCTTTCATACCTGTGGATCAAGATGGACCACATGTTGTGTTACTTGTCAAAAATAAATCGTACCCATTCTTGATTGATACTGGAGCATCCAAATCCATGTTAGCCGGTGAAGCAGCAATAAATGTTCCCCTCTCCAATAATGTAACCAGAGGGGTAGGTGTCTCTGCCATTCCTATTGAATATTCTGAAACCATCCCAGTCACAGTGACTTTGGGACCTTTGCAAGACAATCATGCATTTTTAGTAGGACCCTCAGCACCATTAAATTTATTGGGAAGAGATTTGCTCTGTAAGATGGGAGCAACTATCTTCTGTACCACTGAAGGAGTATATTTACAAGTACCTTCAGACAAACAAGGTAGTATTTTGGCTACTTTAGATGAAAACGTCACTCTGCAAACAATATGTATGCAGTCTGACCTTGACAGGAATAAGCATTTAACTTCATTATCCTCTCATCTATGGACCACTCATGATAATGATGTTGGATTTCTAATTTCAGCCACTCCTGTTAAAATAACCTTAAAACCTGGAGCAAAGTTACCTTGGATACCACAGTACCCTTTGACAGTAGAGGCCACATCTGTTATTGCCCCCATCATTTCTGCCCTGGTGCAACAAGGAATTATAGTACCTACAACAAGTCCATGTAATACCCCAATTCTACCAGTAAAGAAACCTGATAAACAAGCTTACAGATTTGTGCAAGACTTGCAGGAAGTCAATAAAGCTGTCTTGCCTGTTTTCCCAATCGTACCAAACCCAGCTACGATTTTGAGCTGTATACCACCTACAGCACGTTGTTTTACGGTTATAGATATTTCATCAGCTTTCTTCTCTATCCCAGTACATGCAGATAGTCAGTATTTGTTTGCATTCACTTATAAGGGCCAACAGTACACTTGGACCTGACTACCTCAAGGGTATGTAGAATCTCCAACCTTGTTTTCCAGAGAGATGCATAGACGACTGCAGGATTTACAATTACCACCATGTTCAGTATTAGTTCACTATGTAGATGATATTCTTCTTGCTTCACAAGATACCCAGTCTTGTATAGAAGACTCGCTTCTAGTTCTAAGATTTTTAGCCGAACGATGTTTTAAGGTAAATAAATGCAAATTGCAGTTTGCTCAAGAAAATGTACAATACCTGCGACATATCATTTCCACAGGTTCATGTCAAATCTTTCCAAGCAGAATCACCTCCATTCAGACTGCTCCCCGCCCTGTAACTCAGAGACAACTCAGGGGATTCCTCGGCCTAGCAGGTTATTGTAGACAGTGGGTGCCCAATTTTTTCAGAAATTCTGGCTCCTCTGTTACAGCTCTTAAAAAAGAAAGTCACAGACCCTCTGCCTTGGTCCCCTGAACATGAAACTGCCTTTCAGGCTATTAAAACGGCATTGATTAACCCACCTGCCCTGGAGCTCCCAGATTACTCTAAACCCTTTTTCTTCTGTTGCAAAAGAAATAAAACTGCCCTGGGCCTACTGGCGCAAGCGCGCACAGGAGGCTATCGACCTATAGCATACTACAGTACTCAGTTAGACCCTGTTGCTTCTGGCTACCCATCCTGTTTATGTGCAGTAGCAGCCACTGCTGTTTTGATAGATATGGCAGCACCATTGACATTAGGGCATGACACTATATTAGTGGTACCTCATGAGGTGCAAGCATTACTTTTAAAAACAAAGACTCAATATCTTTCTAATGCTCACCTCACTAAATATGAGTTAAGTTTATTAAGTAATCCCGCTATTCAAATTACATGTTGCCCACCACTAAACCCTGCTTCATTAATTTCAGCTAGTGACGAGGGCCAACCACATTTGCGTGCTTGTACTTAACACTGTTTTGTCTCCTAGATTAGATTTGCAAGATGTTCCTTTGCTTAATCCTGATTTAGTTCTTTTTGTGAATGGATTCTGTTTATGAAATACTTTTGGCGAACTTCAGGCTGCATAGTCAGTCTGCTCTCCATCTCAGGCTTTGCAAACTGGACAATTACTGCCTGGCACGTCCGCACAAGCTGCGGAATTAGTGGCACTTTCGCATGCATGTAAAATGGCCAAAGACAAATCTGTTACTGTTTATACTGATTCACGTTATGCCCATGGTGTTGTTCATGATTTTGGAAGGAAAGGGGATTTTTGACATCTTCTGGGGCACCAATAAAAATTTACCTGTATATCGATCACCTCTTGCAGGACTTATTATTACCTTCCAAAATTGCTGTTGTCAAGTGTGCAGCTCACCAGTCTAATGACTCCCTAGTAGCTAAGGGAAATAATTTAGCTGACTGTGCTGCCAAGCAGACTGCTCTTTCAAATACTGTTCAGGGAAAATTTTTGCAGCCTATTTTACAAACACTTACTTTTGACACTACTGTATTGAAAGCTTTACAAACTGAAGCATCGGAATCAGAAAGAAAAACATGGCTGGCCCATAATTGTTTTCAATGCTCCGATTCAATTTGGCAGCACCCAGATGGCAGATTAATTTGCCCCACATCCATGTTAAATTCTCTTATAAAAGTGTACCATTAGCCAGCTCATGTCGGGGTACAAGCATTGATTAAACAAATCCAGAAGGATTGGTTTGCCCCAGGACTTTCTGTTTCTGTGCAATATTTTTTGAGCATGTGCTCCATTTGTTTACAGCATAACATTTCAAAGGGCACTCTGGCTCCCGCTCAACCTGTGCCAAAACTAATGAGACCGTTTTGTGCCTTACAATGGGACTTTATTGAACTTCTACCTTGTGCTCATTTTAAATATGTTTTGACTATTGTTGATATTTTTTCAGGATGGTTAGAAGCCTACCCATGTGCTAAGAATGATGCTATTTCAGTTGCAAAAAAGTTGTGCTATGAATCGATACCTCGTTTTGGTGTTCCTTGTCAAATATATTCTGACCGAGGGACACATTTTACTGCTAAGTTAGTTGACTCATTATGTACAATGTTAGGCATTACTATGAAATGTCATTGTCCATACAGACCCCAGGCATCAGGTATTATTGAACATATGAACCAAACTTTGAAAACCAGACTTGCTAAAGTGACTTCAGAAACAGGCCTAACTTGGGTACAGGCCTTACCACTAGCTTTACTTTCTATGCGGTCACAACTGCATCCTACTAAGGGTCTTTCTCCACATGAAATACTCATGGGTCGCCCTTTGTGCATGCCCATGACACCACTATCACCTTTTTCTGAATATGATGCATTTGACAATGACGTTCTTTTGTATTGCAAATCTCTTGTTTCTTTCTTACAGTTTCACTATTGACAAGTAACAGTTGCTCAACATCTTCCTGATCCTTTTCTAGCATCCACTTTGCAACCAGGGGATTGGGTCAACGTTAAATCTTTCTCTAGAAAAACAGTGCTCCAGCCACGCTGGAAGGGGCCCTTCCTGGTTCTTCTAACTATGTCATCTGCTGTGTGACTGCAGGGATCTACAACTTGGATCCACATTTCACACGTCAAAAAAGTTGTTCCGTCTGAAGATCAATAGCCTTTACCTTTTTCACCTCCAGACTCTCCTCCTATTGCTACACATACTCGCAATAGAACTGTTCCAGTACTTGACAATGCCTAATATTTACCCTTTTGGAAAACTCAAAACTTCTGACACTACACAGACTCAACCACCATTTCCACACAAATACTGGACAATCATTTTGGTGGTCATTCTTGTTGTACTATTATTTTTGCTGTGGCCATTTTTATTTCCTACTCTATCGACGTATCATGCCAAACGAGCCATTTGGCACCCACCTTTCAACACCTATCAAGCCATCAAATATGTTTATGCTTCTATATTCAACATCTCTAACTGCTGGATCTGCATTTCTATTCCCTCCGTGCATGAGAGATTGTCATTGGCTGTGGCTCCACTAAGTATCATTAATACATGGACTAGTCTACTTGACAACACTGCTAACATTACATCCATTAAATCTATTGCATTACAACTTTCTCTCCATCACAATGGCACTCTGTGTTTCCGAAGGAATTACTCAAGTCAATATCACTGGACTCAAAAAATGGGACAAAGTATCTGCAATACAACAATTGAATATCATTGCAATTATACAGAAGGAAAACATTTAGCCTCGGGCTGTCGAGTTTCATTTGATGCCATTCAGCCAATATTGAGAAATGCCTCATTATTTGGTTCTCATAAAATCATATTTCTTGCCATATTCCATGGCATAACCACGGGCAGTGACCACTCTTCAAATGTTACCACCTTGGTACAAGACTATTATTTTATATGTGGAAGAAGGGCCTATAAATGGCTACTGGAGAACTGGTCTGGTAGCTGTTTCTTAGGTTATCTAGTTCCAGCCATCCGACATACATCTGCCTTACCCCAAGGGAAAATCCAGAATGTGTGAGAGGTTAAAAAGCCTACCAATCCATTTGGCCAAATTGATGCATCATGGATTTATCATCATGACTTAGCTCATGCTGGCACTAAAGGACTGTCTCATATGGACTTGGGTGATGATGTCATATCATAGGCTGGTATAATCCCAGCATACGGAGCAGCAAAATCAATATGGGAGCTGAGAAAACTGTCTAAATTGCTTGAAGTATTAAGCAATGCCACATGTTTTGCCTTAGAACTAGTGACTGATGAACTGACTGCCATGAGAGCTGTAGTCCTCCAAAATCGTATGGCTCTCGATTTCACCCTAGCAGTGAAAGGCAGAACTTGTGCTTTAATCCAGGAGGAGTGTTGTACGTTTATTCCTGACAATCAGCATGAAATTGAAAGCCATCTCGAACTCATTCAGAGAGTCTCTGAACTCTCTAAGGCCAAGGATGCTGATAACTCAATGTGGGCATGGCTAACTAACCTGTTTTCAGGTTGGGGAGGTGGACATTTAAAGTTAATCCTATTAATTGCAGTATTAGCTCTTATTGCTTTTCTTGTTGTGTTTTTAATCAAAGCATTGATTTTGAAATTAATGTCTTTCAAGACTACTAAAAAGGTGCCAAAGTTTTATATGCCTACAGTTATGGTTGATGAAATTAAAATATGTGACAATGTTGAAGGAACTAGCCACATGGTTATGTTAGACTTAGGGCAAATGTATGATAGACTAAATGGTGATGCTTACACAGCATCAAATGGGAGATTGTAGAATATGAATGGTCAAAGCATGTGTTCAAAGGAGATTGAGTATGTGAGAACCTGTATATATTGATTTGAACTATGAACTATTAAGTAAACTGTGAATAGTGGAAAAGTACTGAAAAACAAGAGCCTGTCAGATGGCAGGAAATGTGCCTTATATGGAAGTGTATCCGATTTTCTTTCTCTGCCTAGAGATGTAGTAACGTGAACTGCTTCAAGCCTACGGGTAAACCACTGATTGGTTAATTGTCTTTTGTACTATTTTAATTGGTCTAGTTTATATTTTTGTACTGTCAGCAATATCACCAGCATATAAGCTTATGCAAAACTTTGTTCGGGGAGTCTCCTCTGGTACTTTCCAGTAGGCTCCCACACGTGTGTAACAAATACCACTGAAAGAGAGGAAGAAGTGTCTTGTCTTCATTTAAGGTAAACATGGAAACACAACACTTCTGTACACAGTAAATAACTAAACCCCGAGCTAAGTCCAACACATCACTCCTGTACACAGTAAATAACTAAACCCTGAGCTAAGTCCAATATATCACTCCTGTACATATTAAACCACTAAACCTTGAGCTAAGTCCAACACATCACTCCTGTACACAGTAATGAGACAGGTAAAGACATATGTCTAACTTTTGGCTCCTTTTTCACAGGAAATTCTTAATAAACACATCTACTTTTGGCAGGCAAAACCTCCCTAGGATCAGGCATCCCTGTCTGGCTAGGCAAAAAGGAATTATGTTAAACATTACTATCATTACATAGACAATTTGATTTTTATTTGTGATGGGGGTAAGGTTGAAATGCTGCAGTGTGTTGCTGATTTACAACATAATAGATTCAACCTTTCTTTTGATGGGTTACAATATGGAGAACAAGTGTCTTATTTAGATTTAACCTTAAGGGGAATGGATAGTAGTAAAATTTGTACTGGGGTACATAGAAAGTTTCTGGATGGAAGCTAGTACTTGTATGCCAGTAGTTGCCATCCTCCCCATGTTTTGTCAGCATTTTCTTATGGGGAGTTTTTAAGATTGTCAAGAATGTGTAATGTTGAAAATAATTTACTAGATGAAATAAATAATACCTCAATCGTGTTTTATAATAGAGGTTATAACAAGGAAGTGGTAGAACAAGCCAAACTTAAACTTTTATCTTTGGAAGTAAGTGAAAATGTGAATAAAAGGTTTTGGAACAACAAAGTCAAAGAAATAGTAGGGTTAAACAAAGAACAGATGTATTTTGTCACTACATATAACATTAAAAGTGAAGAAATTTGTGGCACTTTAAGATATTATTGGAACTTTCTTCTCAGAGATTTGAATACAATTTTGGAAAAATATCCCAAGATGTCATATAAATGGGGGAGGAGTTTGAAGGACATGAATTTGCCAAAAATAAATTTGAATGACTGTCCAGTATCTATGGACACTTTTAAATGTAACAGTTGCTCGATTTGTAAACATGTAGTGTGTTCCTTTGAATATATAAACAAGGTCAAGTATACACCAAGAGGGTGTTTTACATGTAATAGTAAGGGGGTTATTTATGCCCTAAAATGTCACTGTAGTTTCTTTTACATTGGTGAGACAAAAATAAGTTTTAACGTGAGGTTAATGGAATATATCAGAGACATAAAAAAATCAAAAGGAAGACAAAATTATAGCCTGTCACTTTAAAGATATACACAATAGTGATTTTCTGTGCTTCAGGGTAGTGTTTTAGAACAAATATATGTTAGAGATGATGATGAAATTTTTTTTAAAAGAAAAGTTGTTAAATAAGGAATCTGTTTTTATTCTTAAATATGATACGATGGTTCCTATGGGACTGAATGGAGAGGTTAATTGGAAGGATTTTATTTAATTGTTTAAATTATTTGATTGTATAATTGAATAATTGGTTTTTGATTTTGTATATAAGGTAGTAAAACTTTTGATGTATTTTGTAACTCCTTGAAGGTCTTGTACTGAGCCGCTAGAGAATTAAAGTGTTTTGGGTCTGAGCCAGTGGTTTTGGTCCTTTTTTCAACATAGTTGTTTGGAAAAAGGAATTCCCTGCTGTTTCTTCCAG
The DNA here is from genome assembly GCF_019279795.1 of Protopterus annectens. Taxonomy (NCBI): domain Eukaryota; kingdom Metazoa; phylum Chordata; order Ceratodontiformes; family Protopteridae; genus Protopterus; species Protopterus annectens. The sequence goes on along the minus strand of NC_056748.1, from coordinate 786,658,793 downwards.
GACCAACAAGAGTGGTTCTCCCTTGTCCACCAAGGGCACTCCAACAGCCACAGAGGACGTGTCTAAACCCTGGTCCATTGTGGCTCAAGAGATTACACCAGAAGAAGCCAAGAATAAAGATGAATGGTCTGAGGAGCCAGAAATGGCCACAATGACCAGACACCTGCAGCTGAGACACTTTAGTATAGCATAATATATAGTTATATTGGCAAATAATGCTTGTTAATTTGTTTTTCTTTTTGTAGCAGGGAGAAAGAAGGACTGAGAAAATGGAAGTTGATTTCCAGGGAAGCTTGGCAGCAGTGTTCCATACTAAAGGCAAAAAGCATGCCCGATTTCAAGGGAAGATTGGCAGCAATAGTTCGTAAAACAGGTATGTAGTAAAAATGTCAATTTTTACAGCACAAAATGCAGTGAAAAGTACTTTAAACACTTACCCAATACACAGAAGTAAAATAACACAGCTTTTACTAAATAAAAATATTTTTAAATTATTTTAACAACTTTTTGCCACTAAAGAAAAAATTATCTTGTTTCACACTTTATCTAAGCTTGAAATATTTAATTTCATAGAAAAGGTTCATTTTTTCATAAAGTTAAAAACTGGATGCTTTTCCCCTAAAGGGAATGTATCTTCTCAGCAATTTAAAGTGTTAGCTGAATGTTGACCTTGTAAGACTGCAAAATAAGTGCTCTTTTGTGGCAGAAAAGCTCTGAAAGGCTTGATACCTAAACCAATCTTTTATTCAAGATGAATAGTGGTTAGTGCATGTGGAAGGTGCCCTTGATGCTTTGGAAACTCGATGCCTGTTATATCCTAAGCAGGATAAAACACAAAACGCTAAGGCTATTTCAGCAGTGATCAAATGCTGAACATGTGCGGTTCCCACATTCAGAAATGCTGGTAGAGAAAAGCACTTCAGGGCTTCATATGTAGCAAGCTGTAGCAAGTCATTTTCTACAAACGGAAGAGCTGAGGAGGTGAGGTATGAGTGCCAGACTAAATCAACATGGAGCTTTTACTCTTTCATTTTTGCTCTTCAATTTACGAATGGAGGAAGGGGGAGTGATAAGGGAGTGCCAGATGAGGGACTGGCACCAGCTGCTAGATGTGCCAGCCATGGCTCTGATAGTGACTGATCCTCCTCCACAGAAACAATTAGCAACAGCAGTCTCAATGCAATTCAGAAAATCAGGCTTCATGGCTCACTTCTGGTATTGCCACAACCCCTATGGAAAAGGACTTGATTGTAGTCCATTTCATTGTCTCTCCTTTCCTTGTTTTTTGTACAGAGATGCTCAGTCATCAACAGCACAAGAAAATAGAATCTTCTCATGGATTTGTGTAAAAATGCCTCTAAATAATTTGGAAAAGGGAAATCTGCTGGATGATTATACATTTCCTTATAGAAGTGCATGTAGAGTGCGTAACTTTTAAAACCTCTAGACAGCATGCAAGTTATTCTGTTTAACTTCTCCAAGTCTTTTGGAGTTCTAATACCATGACTGGAATGGAGCCCATTCCTAAATCAGGGTATGATTAAAGTCTGAAATTAGTATTGTTTCAGTTTTTAGTGTTAGCCAGAAGGGCTCTCCGCAGCACCCGCATTATGCACAGAACTGACTCCTTTGCAGTTCATACAGTTACATGAATTGGTATCATACCGAAATATGACTGTAAATTTTTTTTATGAGACCCATTGCTCCTACTAATATTGTAACTGTCTGGGTATCTTTCTTCCATGTTACTCTCATTTCTGCCTTCAAATCTTCATATTTTATGACTTTGTTTCTGTCTATACATGAGACACTAATTGCTAGGTGGAGTGATTTCAATGATTCAATGATCAATGCTACTTGTGTCTTTTATTCCATAGGTTACTATACCTGATTTTCTTGCATCTATTTTTTGAATTGTTGGTAATGGGTGATCCCGTGTGATGTATACTTCATCATCCTCCATAATACTTTGTGGTTCATTTTTCCATTGCTTCTCACCTATTTCTATATTGTAGTGTTTGCACAATCCCCATGCAACAGTCTTGCCACATTATTTTGCCATTCAGTGTACAGGCCGTCTGCCATGAGTATATCACACCCATCACACCCAGCAACAGTAATGGCAGGCTATGTTATATGTGTTGCATACTGTGTGACAAGGAGTAGGCATTGAAGGAATTATCTATGAGTAAAGGGCATCTAACAAAGAGGGGTCAATGGCTAAAATAAAATAGGTAGATTACAGATGGGAGATATTATATTAACCAATTGAATGAAGGATAACTGGAAATAGTTCTCAGAGGTACTTGGCAGACTGAAGAGAGGTCTTTTGTAGTGTTGTGCTAAATATATTGTTGGAATGAACTTCTGGGTTCAAATTGCTGTGGCTATGTCTTTGTTGTTTTACTCAGCTAAATATCCATTATGAAGCTGAAAAAATGGACCTCTGGAACAGATCTACCTTGGAAGAAACAGGTTCTAGTATGTACTGGTATTTTCTTGTTTGCAAAGATTATATGGGATCCTGGATGAAACTTGGGCACTCTGTTATAGGGAATGAAGTTTATGTCCTGTTGAAAAAACACCAGACTACTCACCCCTTCCAAGTGGCAGGTAACATGCATCTTCAGAATATTTCATTTATTTATATACTGAAGAATTTTTTTTGGAACAGTGAAAAAAAATCCCCGGATACATTGCTTGCTGGACTCTGTGGTCCTTATCTCCAAAAAGTAGGCATGTCAAACCATATCATTTATTTATTTATTTATTTGTTTATTTATTTATTTATTTTACATTTGTTGACTGGGATTTTCCGACTGAGCTGAGTAGCCCTTTTTCAGCGGAGGCCCGGGAAGAAAAGCTCCACAATATTACAATACGTTTAAACAGAAAATGACAAGATAAAATAAGTTTAACAGACATAGTCAAAATAGTTTACCAAACAGCCAAAATAAAAGTTTCAGTATTCCACAGTTATAATGTTTCACAGTAGCAGTATTTAAACATTTTTTTTTTTTTTACAAATTGTTAAGTAATGATATCAGTTGTCATTGCCACAGTTAGATTCAGGAAAAAAATGAGAAGTAGACAGGAAGAGAGGTAGTTTATTGAGGTTATAGCTATTAGAAATTGAAGTCTAGTTATTGCCCAGGTTAAGAGGCAAGTAAATGTGCATAAAAAAGACATGAAAGTAGAGGTATACATGAGGCAGTTGGTGGACTCTCTAAGAAATAATAAGGAGGTTTAGGGAGGATGAGTACAGAGGCAGGAACACGGAGATTTTAGGTATTCATACCAGAATACCATAACAGAAGGTATCATCTGCCAACAGTCCTGCATGGAAATCAAGAGAATCTAAATATCTTATATGTAGTCCAGGTTACCAAAAATATCTTGTTATATCGGCCTCCTTCTTTCTTTGACAAACCACATCCCACCCACTTTTTCCAAAATACAGTTTCTTTACATATATTCAAGATAAATCTAGGCTATTATTATCTACAACATTCTAGATTTTTCACTGTCCTTAACACAAAAAGGGTTAATATTGAAATGCCTGCGCATATGACATAATGGGAATAAAGCATGATAGGCATGTGGCAGGGCTGGAACTTACTCTGAATGCATTTAGTTTAGGAATGGGATTTCAGCTAGCATTTAACTGTGAAAGCCCAAGGTATAAGAATAGAGGTTTGGATAACACAGCTGTGAGAATGTTAGGCATAGGATTAGGGTTTTGGATAACACTTAACTCTGACATTTCATATAGGGATGGGGTTTTGGTTAACACTTAACTGTGAGAACATTGTGTATAAGAATGTGTTTTTTGTTAGAATATTACCTATTGGAATGGCATTTCAGTTACACTTAACTTTAATAACATTATGCATAGAAATGGGATTTTGGTTAACACTTAACTATGAGAGCTTTACATACAGCAATGGGATTTTGGTTAATGTTTTCTTGTGAGGACTTTACATACAGGGATGTTTTTGAGTTAGCAATTAACACATAACTATCAGAACATTAGGTATGAGAATGGGGCTCATCTAGCACGTAACTGTAAGAACATTGCCTATAGGAATGGGGTTTCAATTAACACATTAACTTTTAAGAAATGTATAGGAAATGGGGTTTGGTTAATACTTAACTATGGAATATTAGGTGTGGAAATAGAGTTTCAGCTAGCACTTAACTGTGACAACATCATATATATGAATGAGGGTTCAGTTAATACCCAGATTTAAGAACATTATATATGGAAATGGAGTTTTCATTAACACTTAACTGAGACATTAGGTACAGAAATGAAGCTTCAGCAAGTACTCAGCTGTAAGAACAGTAAGTATAATGTTCAAGAATCTGAGAGGTGTTAAAAGCTCCAAAGTGTGAAATACAAGTTTTTCATCAAAAGGGAAGAACAAACTTTCATTTAAATCCTGTAGAAATACTTGTAAAAGGTAACTTTTTGTATTTTGAACACAGTCTAGGACCTCATTCTTGTAGTTTCATTCATAGTTGTGGCAGGACTGTGATCTATTGCCATATTTGAGCCTCAGTTAGTCATTTATTACAGCATTACTGGTAAATTTCTGCAAAGTCTGGTGCCTTAGTCTATGTGAGGATTGCAGTAGTGGTAGTTTTGTGAATTCTGCACCGGGATTTGTGCTTCAGTACTTTATATAGCTGTCTATACCTGCTTAAATGTGCATTTCAGTGGCTTTCTGTTTACGAGGCTACTAGTTTGTCCCCTGTTTCATAGTTTCATAGTTTAGTACTAGGCTATCTGCCCTGGGGCATTTATAAGCCTAGCCATAGTGATGTGGCTTTCGCCACCCCATGTAATGGTACAAAAGTGTACAGAATAGATTTAGAATACTGTGCCTCTGTCTAGTAGTGACACATTGAAGACCCCCTTACATAATAGAATTAGTTTACTGTGCCTCTGTCTAGTAGTGACACAGAGATGACCCCCGGGGTAAACCTATGATCTCCCATCCACTCGTCAAGATTTCTCTTGAAGAGAGTCAGTGAGGGGCTCTGCCTAACATGAACTGGGATTCTGTTCCAGAGTATGGGAAGCCTCTGAGTTATGAATCTGTCCCTCCAGCATGTCCTATTCATATTTGTGCTGAGGTTTAAATCTTTAGCTCTTGTGGTTCTGATGGATTTGGATATTTTGAGGTGGAGCATGTCCATCAATTGCTGATTGGACATGGCCTTGTACTTCAGGCACAGATCACCTCTGAGTAGGCGGTATGCTACTGAATAGAGCTGGAGTTTCTTTAGTCTGGCAGCATATGACATATGTTGGAGACTCTTGATCCTCTTGGTGAGGTACTTTTGGGGTCTCTCCACCTGTTGCAAGTGCCGGGTGAGGTACATACCAAATGGAGCATTGTACTCAATCATGGGCCTGATAAGGGAGGAGTATAGGGGTACAATGACCTCCTTTGATCTGGATGTGAATCCCTTCATGATAAGGTAGGCAAGGTAGAAAGTCTTTCTAACCACTTTGGCAACGTGGGTGCCAAATGAGAGGTCACTATTGACTTGAGACCCCAGGTCTCTGATTACTTTTTCCGTACTCAGTGGGTTACTGTCTATGTGATAATTTGTGGGTACTTTGTTTTTCCCAAAGGGGATGACTATACATTTTTTGGCATTTAGTTTAAGGCCATGACTCCGGCACCAGTTGTTTGTTTCAGTGAGGCCTTTCTGTAGGATGTATGTGTCAGTTGGTGTATCGACTATGGCACCTAGTTTGCAGTCATCTGCGAACTTTATCAGCCACAACCCTCCCATGTTTGCTTTCACATCTGAGAAATAAATGCCGAACAAGAAGGGTCCCAGGACAGAGCCCTGTGGGACCCCACTTGTGACTGGCTTTGAGTCTGACATGGCTCCAGCGATTTTGACTTTATGGGTTCTATCCTTTAGCCAGTTTGCAACCCATCCCAGGCTGGTTAAGCTTATGGGGCGGTAGTTACCAGGGTCTGTAGAGGTGCCTCCTTTGTGGAGTGGGACCACTGTTGCTGTACGCCAGTGTTCAGGTACATATCCTGTAGTAAAGCTAAGGTTAAATAGCATTTTTATGTGCGGGTTTAGCTCCTCTTGGAGTTCACGTAGCACGCAACCCGGGATACCGTCAGGTCCCATTGATGCTTTGTTTTTAGCTTTGCTGAGGGCGGTTCTCACCTGGACATCTGAGATGAAAAGGAGGTTACATTCAGCTGAGATAAGTATTTTCTTTTGGGGGTGAGGGAGGGGAGAAATTTGCACTGAACCTGTCTGCCAGAATGTTGGCAATATCTGTAGGTTCAGTGTATTTTTTGTCATTGTGAACTAACTCTGAGCATATCTGAGGGTTTCTGCCCAGGTTTCTAACATAGCAGAAATAGGCCTTGTGGTTATCTTTAGTGTCCATAGCGATTTTTCTCTCAAAGTTGGCCTTGGATGTTTTTATGAGAGAATGTAGCTTTCTACTAGTGCTGATCAGAGATGCCTTCTCTTTATGGGATTTTGCTCTGTCGTGCAGTAGCTTCCTTCTTTTGTTATACAATTTGTTTATGGCTGGGGTCCACCAGACAGGATGCCTGCCCTTGGTGGAGAGGGTCTTGGTTTTATTTGGGATTGCATGATCCATGCATTCTTGGAGATGTCCGTAGAAAGCATTTGTGAATGATTCAGCATTGTGGGATGTGGTTTCCACTGGCCCAGTGGGCTTAAAGGATACCATCTCAGTCTTAAGAAGTGTAAAGTCGGCTTTTGAGAAGTTTTTCACTGTAGTCTTTTGTGTTGGGGGTGGAGGTGGGATATGTATATCCAGGCAGATTAGTTTGTGGTCAGATCTCACTAGTGAGGGGTATACTTCCGGTGTGGAGCACTTTGTCCCCATGTTTGTGATGATCAGGTCTAGTATATTATCTCCCCTTGTGGGAGAGGTGACTAGCTGTTCCATTGCATTTGAATTTATGAATTCCAGGAACCTTTGGGCTAGGGTATTAGGGATAGAATAATGCACCCAGTCTATGTTAGGGTAGTTAAAGTCTCCCAATATGATGGTGTTTGGTGAGACATTCATATCCTCCGATGTCTTCAGGAAGGCTGAATGGGGTTCCTGTGATTGGGAGGGTGGTCTGTAACATGCTACCAGTTGTATAGCAGTTTTGCCTACGGTTAGTTGCACCTGGATGGTCTCTGATGCTTCATGTGTTGCCACTAACCTGGAGGTGTGGGTGTCCTTGATGAATATGGACACTCCCCCTCCCTTTTTGGTTTGGCCCGAGTTTTGGGGCAGAAAAGCATGATACGAGGTATAGCCTGGTAGCACTGGGGTACTCTCAGGAGCCTTGAACCAGGTTTCAGTTACTGCACAGACATCGATGTTCTCCATACTGAGGAGTGCTTCGAGAGCCTGCATCTTGAGATTTAGACTTCTGGAGTTGAACAGCATTACCCTTAATTTTTTCCATTTATGTTTTCTAAGGAGGTGGGTTTGTCTTTTGAGCCTTGCCTAAAAAAGGCAGTATGGGGGTGGCAAGAGCCTTACTCAATATCCCGAAGCCCAGTGGTGACAGGTGCAAGCCGCCCCTTGTGAAGCAGCGTGGCTTGTCCAGCATGTCATCTCAAGCAGACAGACATTGGATCCCCCTAGAATGACACCATAATTGAGCCAATTATTAAAGCTGATCATCTTGTCTTTGTATTGTGGCATCATTCTTGGTGAGGGCAAGATGCTGCTCAGGGTCAGGGTCATACCAGCCTGGGCTAGATAATCAGAGAGCTCCTCTATGTCTCTTTTCATGTAGTCCAGGGAGGTACGTCTCAGGTCATTCACGCCAGCATGGACAATGACGGAGTCATATTTGTACTTGCTTTGGAGTGACCTGAGTGCGTGTGTTATGTGGTGGATGCTAGCTCACGATAGGCAGCTCACCATTACCCTCTCCTTGTTCAGCCTGGTAAGTGGAACGTCAGTGTGTCTGACTATGGAGTCACCTATTACTAGTGTATCAGGCATGGTGTTTGGCCGTAAGGGCTGTGGTTGTTTGACACACTGATTTATTGAAGTATGTGTTGCATGTGTTATGTTTTGAGGTGGTGGATTTTTGGTTGTCTGCTTTGGGAGCCTCTGTTGTTTTGGTAAGTTTTTTGTTAGAGCCTCCGAGTATGTCTTTGTGTTATTATGTGTTTGGTTTGCAGTTGTGGTAGGTCTATGTGGGACTGGGTTTGCTGTGTGTGTGGTTAACTTCACCTCCTGTCTGGTCTTGCCAGTCCTGAGTTGAGAGAGTTCAGCCTCCAGTTTGGCTATATAGTTGCATCTCTCACATGTATTTGTGTTTGTTGGGAGGAGGAGAGGGTTGTCTTTACATGAGACAATTGTAGCATTGTCTCAAGATTCCCAGATTAACCAGCTGAACCGGAGAGGATGCTAGTAATCTACCACTCGACATGATAGAATATTATAAGGGAGTGCTGTGCCTTTAAGGGAAGTGGGTACTCACAGGGGTGGTAGGTGGATGTAGTCCTTACTTTAGTCTGAGAGTGCTTACTTAGAAGAGAGTTTTTGAGAACAAGTGCTAGGCTTATAATAAAGCAAGTAGACTGATTATTATAAGAGTAGAGCTTTCTTAAGGGAAAATTTGAAGAGCAGACTTGGCAGAGCCAGAAAAAGTTTAACCTTGTTTAACTGGCGCTGCATTATGCGCACAATCATGCAAAGCTGCACAAACGCGGATTTTAAACAGGGAACTTCAAAAGAGCTAGAAATGGTCCAAAACAACCATTTACTACAAGCTCTTGTGCTGAGGTCACTCCTTCAGGGACAGATAGGCTGCTCAAGGCTCCCCACTCCCACTGGTGAACAAAGAAACTTCCTTCTATCCAAGTAAGGCAATGGACAACACAGGAACTACACCACAGCCCAGAATGCAGCAAAGCCTGTATACTGGTCTAAACTAGTCGAGGAGAGGTGGGAAAACAAGGATATTTTTTGTTTTTTTTTGTTTTTGAGATAGAAAGCACACAGAAATGCAGGAAACATTAATAAATCAGTTACACAGGCTAGCACACTTTAGTGGGCAGCCTTAACAGTTACATTTAACAAACAAACAAACAAACTTTCAACCAATTTTCGACCAAATGTAACTTTAAGTGCAGATTCTATGAGGGCTCCAGCCTCCACTGAGACATTAAGCTACATTTCTGAAATTCTAACCATATGACTTGAGCTGCAGTATTGGCTTTATTTGATTGGATCCCTCTCTAGCAAGTCTGCTATATTTAGCACAGAGCTACATCCACCAAGGTTCTTTTGTTCTAGACTCTGAGATGTGGAAAGCCCCAAAGTGTGAGATACAAGCTTTTCTTCAAAAGGGATGAAAACAGCTTTTATTTAAATTCTGTGATGATACTTTTCTTTACAGTGCTTTTGGTCCATGTTTTAGCCAAACATGTTATATGTTTGCATTTTTTTGTTTGTTATGAGACTTTAGTGTTGTAGCTTCATTTACAGTTGTGGGAAGAGTGTGTATTACAGCAATATTTTAGCATTGTTATACATTATACTGTACTTCTATTTCCATAAGTAGAATTAAATGTAAAACTTAGCTTTTTTGGATTTTGAACCTAGTCTGGGATCTTAGTTTTATAACTTCATTCACAGTTGTGGCAGGACTGTGATCTACTGTCAGATTTTTAGATCTGAACCTCATTTAGTCATTTATTAGTATGTTACTAGGAAATGTGTGCATAGTCTGGTGCCTTAATTTGTGGTGGGATTGCCGTAGTGGTAGTATTGTGAATTCTGTTCCTGGATTTGTACTTCATTACGTTTTACAGCTGTATATACCTATTTAAAGTTGCATTCAAGTGTGTGTCTGTATACCTTGCTACCATTATTGCCCTGTTCTTTGAGTCTATCCCAGCTTCCACTGAGACATTAAGCTAAAAGTTTCTGAAATTCTAACCATAGGAATAGAGCTCCAGTATGAAATTTTCCCCAACTTCCCCACCACACCTTTCTCTTACTGTTGTTTTTAAGGCTGTCTCTATGGCTTCTGCCCTTTATGGTAATCTGACTTTCAAAGTCTCTGTCTCCTCTCTTTCATTGCTATTGTCTGTTGTACACAATGTATTAAATACTTTCCCACCCATTGTCTTTCATATATCCATACTACTATATGCCCACCCAGCAAACCAATATTTCAGCTCCCTTAATACAAGTTGTCTCCTGCTCATTTTCCCAGAGCTCCTATCTAGCTGGTGCCTTCACAACACACTCTGAGGGGGTCTTGCATTAGTCCTGCTCCATCCTTGGCAAATAAAAGATGATTTTTTTTTGCACTTCAGTTAATTGCTTAGAGTGTTACTGCTTTATTTTTGCTGTATTTTTTATTTTGCCTTTAAATCTTTCTAAAGGTCCTTAACACTTGAAATTTCCTTGTCAATGTAGTTTGTTTAAGTTATTTTGTTGTAGCATTATATTTACAAGCAACCTTTCTTGGTGTTTTAGATCAAGAAGTAAGCAATGCCCCTCACAGGCACAAATGCCCAGAAAGAAAATTTTACCTTTAAAACTATCCTTAAAATTAAAACCTGTAACTTAATGTGGCTAAAACAAATCCATTGCATGAGTATAAGCTTAGAACAGCTAGAATGGACATCAAACAACATTACTATCAAATCTATCCTACTTTAGTGCCAAACCCTAGACACCACCCAAGGAAACCTCTGTATAGCCCAGTCCACAACATACAGTAGCTCACTCAAATACAGGCCTGGACAACATTGATATGGAATTTCTATGTGTCTCCATAGCCATCTTGGTAAATATGGGCATCCAGAGACAATGTAACAATTGTCTCATGTTCTCACAGAACCATTTATTTCTTAAAGAAACAAGTACATTATGTGAGAGATGCACATATACAATTTCAATGGAGGCAAAAATCTCACATACAAACAAGGCTGTCAATAACACAAACACACACACTGCATCCACCACACATAGTTTCCAACACACAGATTGACCAACTTAAAAGTCATATTCCAAAAGACCTCCTAAGCATATAATAGCAATGCCTATCCTCAGTGATCTGTAAAGCACTCACCAAAAGCAAAGCCAAACACCACACATATGCTTAGACCCAGTGGAGCTCCAACAGCAAAGCCCATAAGGCAAGCAAGCACATTATCCAGGGCACTTGTCACAGTGGACTCCTTTGTATGACTCAAAAATGCCCCACCCACCAACCTGACTGAACAAGGAGAAGATAATGATTCGTCTTTTTATCTGTTGCCCAGATCCACCAGGTTGCACACATACTCAAGCTACTACACCAGAGGTACAAGTATTATTCTCTTGTAGTCCATGTGGGTGTAAATGATCTGAGACATAATTCATTGCACTATATTAAGAGAAACAATGTCTAAATTTATGTCTTAGGCTGGAATGTGCCTTACATTGAACAGCAACCTACCTTCACCAAGGATGATGCCATAGTATGAACAAATGATGATTGACTTCAATAATTGGCTTTATTTCTGGTGCTTTTCCAAGGGGATTCAAAATTTGTCAGCATGGGAGGACAAGGTTAATAAGCCACATTGCTTTGCAAAGGATGGTTTCCACCTGTTTCCACTAGGCTTCCAAAAATTGTCTAAAACTTTATCCATCCTCTTAGAACCTTTTTTAGGCAATGTAAATTGACAAACCTAATGACATAGCAAATAAAACACAAAAGAATCTAAACATCTCACTGTTTAATGCTAGGAAGCTAAACAAGAAACTCCACACCCTACAAGCTGTTCTCACTCTGGAGACTATAGACATATTTGCTGTTATTGAGGCAATGTTGGAATCCAGAGAAAATACTCCAGCAGTGCAAGTGTTCATGTCATCCACACATTTAGACTATCATCTTCACAAACAGGGACAAAATATGGAGGAGTCTCTATTTTACCAACAAGCATAACTCTATGTTGGTTAAACAGAATGCTGCCTTGCAGTTTATCCAAGTACAAATTGCCATAGACAAAGTCCCTTATAATAGCATAGCAAGCTATAGGTCACCCTTTATGTCCCTAGAATCCCATAGCTTGTACCTAGACCTAGAGTAGACACTGAACACTAAACCAAATACCCTATTCATGGGAGATTTTAACTGACAATCTGTAGACTGGGAAACATACACTGCCTCTTGCTCACAGGCACAATGCTTTCTGGACATATTAACATGAGTAGCCAAAAACACAAGAACTCAAAAAACAGAATATGAAATACACACCAATCAGCCAGTACTTCACCAGTAATTCCTTTATTACTCCAACGATCTGGTACCTTCAAGGATCACATTTTAGTCCACCATGGCAATACATTTATATACCATTTGATTAGAAACAATTAATTAATTAATCAATTAAAGTTTCAATTTAATAAAGGAATGAGCATTATTTAAAGTGACCTTAGAAAAAACATTTTCAAAATTCATTTGTTTTATATAAACTTATCTGTACATATAAATTAATAAATAATGAACATATTAAAATAAAAAAGTATGCTTTAACAAACAAATAAATATTACAATATATATATTTTTTTATAAATTAATTATTTAAATTATATATATATATATATATATATATATATATGTGTGTGAATAAATAATATAAATACACAATATCATATAATAATGCTGAAAATAACTGCCGAGGTACCAGATCGTTGGAGTAATAAAGGAATTACTGGTGAAGTACTGGCTGATTGGTGTGTATTTCATATTAACATGAGTACCCTTGACTAGATTGTTTGCACATCTACCAGCCATTTAAACATACTGGACCTGGTTCTCACCAATATGGGAGAGTGCTGCACCCTGATCCCCAGGTGTCACGTCCTCAATGGTGAGATTGGACCAAAAAGCTGTCTACTTTGAAATAAAAATTAGCTAGGTAACCCCAGAAAACCCTGTAACTATTCCAAAGCAAACTACATCCTATTATGCAATAGCTTTTCAAAATTCAATGCCCTCCAAACCCCAAGTTCACAACAACCTGTGCAGAATTGTTCACACAGACCCTGTTCAACCATGTAAACGGCTGTATAGAGTCTTCTGTAAGCCCAAAACCAAGTCTAAAAACAAACCCACATGGGTAGAGTCTGAACCTTAATAGGGTATATAACAAAAGGAAATAAGTCATGGGTAAAATCAAGAAGTGCAACTCCCGCAATGATAGGATCTCTCTAATTAAACTAAACAAGAAAACTAAGAAGACAATATAATTAAATACAACAAGGTCATTTACAAGGTCAAGATAACCTCACAGACTAAAGACAACCAAAAGGCCTTCTACAGTTATATATGAAACCTCAAAGGTAGCACATATTAGTGTGCTAAGCTGGTGGACAATGGTGCCACCTTCACTGAGCAAAATGACATAGTGAATTTACTGGCTGACAAACTCAGCTCAAACTTCACACCCCACTCATCCCTTGCTTTCCCCATTGAATACCTTTTAGCATACCCCCCACAACTACTAACAAGGAGAAGGTCCTGGCAGTGCTCATTATGGCCAAAAATACAGTTTCAGTGGGCCCTAACAATATCCCATGATGCTTCCTAAATAGCTTGAAACATGACCTATCAGGATAACTTGAGTCACTTTTCAAATACAGCCTCAAAACAGGCTTTGTGCCACAAGAATGGAGGACAGCAACGGTTATCCCACTTCACAAGGGTGGACCATAAACTGACCCCAAAACTGCAGCTCTATTAGTCTGACTCTTCTAATATGCAATGTTATGCAATGAATTATAATGTAAATGATCTGCAAAGACATAGGCAACCTTTAGACACTGGACTCAACTCATTTTGGCTTTCACAGTGGAAGGTCATGCTAACTAATCCTGGTGAACTTCTTTGAGAAGATCTCCAAGGTAATGGATGAGGAGAAGATGGTGCATACCACCTATCTGGACCTGGCAAAGGTGTTTGATACAGTATCCCCCTTTGGTATAGTTGATAAACTTACTGATCTGGACATAAACCCCTGCATAACTCGCTGGATTGCCAGCTGGCTCACAGACATGTCCCAGGAAGTCAGGATTGGTGAGACCACCTCTACTAAGGGATTGGTCACCAATGGGGTACCTCAGGTCTCCATGCTGGGATGGCTCCTATTTGAAATCTACTTCTCGAAGGTAAAGGCTAATATAAAGGGCCTTTGGCTGACCACATTCACAGATAACTGCAAATTGGGAGGTATCATACATTCCCTTGTGACACAAACATCTTACAAGAGGGTCTAACACAGACAAATGACTGGTGTCAAAGTCATGGCTTAAAACTCAATGCCAAGAAATGCATTATAATGCCTTTTGGGAAAACTGCCACCCAGGCTAATTACTGCAATAATAAGACACCCTTTAAGTTAATCTGGAAGTCAGGGATCTGGGAACATAATTAGACAGTAATCTGAATTTTGACCAACATGTGGCCAAAGAGTAAGAAAATCATTCTATGTCATCCAACTTATAACTAAAGGCATGGCATCCAGGTGAAAGGAAATCATAGTGCCTCTTTATTTGTGCCTTATCAGAGCCATCATTGAGTATAATGCCCCTTTGTCATGTACCTGCCCAAACATATTCAACAGCTGGAATGTAAAAAAAGGTTCCTTACCAGGAAAATCCAGGATATAAACACATTGTCCTATATGCCTTAAAGCCCTATTTCTATACATGGTCTCCTACAGGTTACTGAGAGGTAATCTATACCTGGCATACAAGGCATCTTTGTATCCGAGTCTAATGGATCACTTGCATATCCACAAAATGAACAGCATCAGAACCACTAGATCTAAGGATTTAAGTTTTGCTTGTGACATAAATAAGACATGCTGGTGAGATAGATATGTGTCTCACAGGATCCCCATGCGTAGAACAGGCTCCCATCCATATGAATAGGAGTCCATCCCTAACTTATGTTGTATAGAATCGTCTGTACCATTCTAGATTAAAAGAGTTCTTGCTGGAAAAACAAGCCACCCTGGTACATCCCTAGTATAAACAGGCTATACAACAAAAGAAAGAAACTAATGTCCAAAAACAAGAGGGAAGTAGCTCAGCAGATAAAGAAATCCCTCTCCAGCCTAAACAAACAAATTAGAGATCTTATCAAGTCCTTGAAATCTAATTACAAGGCAAGAATAGCCACCATAGCTAAGGATGATCACAAGGCATTCTTTAACTATGTCCATAATCTAAAGGGTAATGCACAGCTATGCCCTGAACTGGTTGTGGATGGCATCACTCATACTCAAGTGGAGATAATAGCTGACAAATTCAGAGCAAACTTTACCTCCCCTGTTCCCACCGATCATCCCCAAAGTATATCTGCCACCATTCCTCAGCCTATTATCTCAAGAGAATAGGTCATCTCTGCACTCTCCATGGCCAAAAACATGGTATCACTGGGAGCAGACAGCATCCCAAGTTGCCTTATAAACTAATTAAAACATGACTAGCCTCATCTGTAAGGTCATGGAAAGAATCATTATGGACCTTATCAACAAGCACATAGGTAATCTCCAAATCCTGGACCCAACTCAATTTGAATTTGTTAAGGGTAGATCATGTTTGTTAACCCTGATTGACTTCTTCAAGAATGTCACCAAGGCCCTGGATGAGGGAAAGACAATACATATCACCTACCTTGGCCTAGCCAATGTATTTAACACAATCCCCACTGAGGTATTACAGAGAAACTCTCTCAATTGGGAATTAATCCCTACATCACCAGATGGATAGCCAATCATACTGTCAAAGTAGGTAACTTCACCTCTAGAAAAACACCAGTCACCAATAGCATACTACGGGGTTCTGTGCTGGGCCCTTTACTGTTACAGAATCTATTTCTCAGAAGTCCAGGCAAACATGGACAGCCTGATGTTTGTAAATTGGGAGCAATCACTGAGTCCCCCAATGATGCCAATATACCACAGAAAGGGGTTAACACAGACAAATGATTGGTGCCAAAGCCACGGATTGAAGCTAAATGCAAAAAAAAAAAAGTCATTATTATCCAATTTGGGAAATCAAACATCCCTGCTAATTACGTTATAGACAGCACCCCCCCGAGTGTAGGCCCAGTCATATGTGATCTGGGTACACAGATTGATAGCAATCTGAACTTTTCCTCCACATATCCAGAGTGTAACGAAATCCTTCAATGTGCACATCTTGTAAGTAACGGCACTGCATCTAGATCTAAGGATGTTATGACTCCATTAAACTTGGACCTCATCAGACCAATAATTGAGTAAAATGCTTCCTTTTGCATGTACCTCACCAGACACTGGCAACAGCTAAACAGACAATAGAGTTTCTCATGAAGACAATAAAAGGTAGACATAACAAGTCCTATGTGGAAAAAAAATGGAAGCTCTGTCACTGTATTCAGTTTCCTATAGGTTGCTAAGGGGTCTTATATGCCTGGCTTACAGGGCAGTCTCTGATCTGGCCCTGATGGAAATGCTACACAATCATAAATCAAACTATAGTAAGGTCACTCGCTCCAAGGATATTGACCTAGCCTCTGATATGAACAAATAATTCTGGAGAAATAGATACATCTCCCAGAGACTACCCCTTCTCTTCAAAACGCTTCCCAATCACGTGAAGCAGAACCACTCCCTGACACTCTTCGAATGCAACCTAGATCAATGGATGGGTGGCCATAAATTCACTTCTGGGGTGGCCCCAATGTCCATCATGGACAGAGGCAGTCAGTATTAATTACTATAGACTCATATCTCTGTGAACTTAGTTCACCTAACTACTGACAGTTAGGGCAACTTGGGATAAATATGGCTAGGCTTGTAAGGGCTCCTGGGCCATTAACTTAGTAACTTCCTATGAACCTATGAATCTCTGAAACCTATCTAAGTGTAACCTTGACCAAAGTTTGGAAAATTAGAAATTTACCACAGATCTGACCCACAAGTCTCTGATAGAGGCAGACAGTAATGCCAAATCTAACGTATCCATCCATCCACAACCGCTCTACATAACCTTTAGAAACTTCCTAACATAACCTCGCTTAATAAATGCCCATGATATGTAGATATACAATTCAGTTGGATGTACAGCTAGGCTTATAAAGGCTCTGGTGGTCATTAGCGTGGTATATACCTATGAACTTATCAACCCATGGAGTTCAGTTAACACTTAATTGTGAGAGCATTAGGTCTAGGAATGGGGTTTAACTAGTGCATAATTTGAGATAATGTATCTTTCAAATGCCCAGATTTTGGAGCGATCCCCATTTTTTTTTTCTTAAATTTTTGCTCTACCCTTCCTAAAATTGGAAATTATTTTGAGAAGTTCAGAGTTAGTAGTACTGCATTTAAACAGAGGGAAAATGTTGAAAAGTAAAACCATCAGGAAACATTACTGCAGACAAACAATCAAATAAATAAATACATGCATGCATAAATAAAAATAAAATGTCACATTACATTTCCCATTCACATACTGAAATTGGAAAAAAATTGACACAATTAATTAGCATTATATGTACAAACAAATAGTAAACTAAACGCCACTAGATAGGGTGCTTATTAAAAAGGAATGACAAATAAAAACTAATCAAAATGTTATGCAACTATTTTGAATATAACAGAATGCTTTGACAACCCTGTGGCCATATGGTTTTGGCTATAGATCTAGTTTCACAGCTAGATGTTTTCAATTCCATTTCTTGTAGCTCTAACATTAACAGTTTCAGATCAGCTAGATTGGAGGGTTTATCTGGTTTACTTGTAAGTTTTACACATTTTAAACATTGGCATAATTAAATAGAGTAAATTAATTGTTGGTCTCACTGCAAAAGTACCTGATTGCTTCCACAGTAAAAAAAAAGCAGAACTCGTGTCAGTTATCTGACCTGGCCAAAGCTTATCACATATATCTTGCAACCCCCTCTTAAACTCCTCCAACTTTGGAAATTCACAAAAAATGTGCAGCCAGTCTCCCAGTGACCTATCCTGGCAATGACAACATTTTGCTGATACTCCATGAATCATTCTAGCTAGCCTTGATGGCATATAAAAGAATTTGAACTGGCACTGCCACCAAAAAAATCTATATTTCTTTAAATGGTTTGGATAAAAAGATGCCAATACTTGGGTTATCCACTTACCTAACTAATACTAGACTGCAGCTGTCTCTTCCATAAGAGACTTGTACAAAGTATAAGCAGTTCCCAAGATATAAGGTACAGTTTGCATGTTTAGCTAATAATACTTTTCCAGGAAAATCCTGTAAGTATTAGTTTACTACCTATAGCCATAGTCTTCAGCTTTTAACACAGTGGTAGTCTATCATCAAACATCTGGAACCTTTCCCTAAACAAATCTCAGGACATTAGTACCCCCTCTACAAGCATCTGTTCTCAATAAAATAGTCCTCTTAGGTTGGTGATCTGCCATTTAACCAGAAAGCTCCATGATTCCCAGTTAATAGGATGTACTGAACTTTTCTACCTGTCTCTGGCCACAAACTCCTCTAATACTCTGGATGACATCAGCACCATACTGCATGACAGAGGTGACCGCTGTTTAAATTGGAGTTGTATCCCCAGCAAAACATAACTATGGAAGGATTCATACCTGGCCATTTTCTGTAGGAACAAAAACTTCCAACCAAATCCATACTTAGGGTTGAAAATGTTAAACAGTACCCTCAACATGGATGGCTTTGTGTACGGTTCAAGATCTAGTAAACCTATCTCACACCGCATAAATGGGAGGGAATGCATTTGCCATTACAATCTGCATTTCTCATGCACCCATATCTATTCTAGTATACATTTCCTAACTTTATTCCAGTATTGAGATGAGCTGGGCATTAAGGACCAGAGGTAGGGCATATCAGGAAGTTGTCTGTATACATCTCATTATGTCCGAACACAGCATTTTCCATCTGTTAATGTCTGATTTTATTTGCTGAAATTTTTGTGAACAGATTGCTGTCAATGTATTTGCTCAGGTATGCAAGACAGGAAGACCTAAATGAAAAAAAGGATAATCTCAGGTTATTTCCTGAGAAGACTGGTAAGATAGTCGTATGACTTGGGTTCCACTCTTAGTCACCTTGTATTTGAACAGCATACCAAACCAAATGATCTCCTGGAACACCACAGCCAAGTCTCACTTTGGGTTAGGAAGATAGAGAGATTGTCAGTGTATAAGTCTACATTATCAATAGTATTACCCAACACATATCTGTAGATACTGAGGTATGCAGACTTGTAGACAATGGTTCTAAGTAGAGGGCAAACAGCAGGGGGTAATTGGGAACTCCTGTCTCATAACTCTAGACAACATTATAAAATTGAACGGCCTATTCCCCACCTTTACTCTAGCTTCAGCGCTAGTATAAAAGGCCTCAATCAGTTGAACAAATTTATTAGCAAAGCAGAACACCTCCAAGATTTCAAAAAGGTAGTTCCAATCCTCATCAAGGCTTGCTACTAGGGGGAGCCTATGATTAATTGATGCAAAATTAATTGCTTGCAAAAGGTTGTATGAGGTAGGTCTACATGGAATAAACCCTGTCTGACTCAAATGGATCAGCAAAGGAAGTAATCTAGACAGCCTATTAGTCAGAATACCCATGAATAATTTATAATCATAATTTAAAATGGCGATAGTTCTATAAGAAACCATAAGAGTTAGGTCCTTCCATAGCTTAGGTATCAAAACTGTGATAGCCTTTTATGGTGTGGAACTTTGTAACTTCACCAGTCAGCATAATATAATTGGCTAGTATCATAAAATTATGAATAAATGCTCCTCCCATCTATAGATTTCCATACGATTCCCATAGGCCCAGGGGGTCTTCACTGATGTTTGTCTTTTTAGGGATTTACTGACATTCTCTTTCTCAGGAGGTAGTATAAGCATCATTGCGTGATCTTATTCCAGCCACACTATTTCCATATTTTCCATATGAACAACACAGTGATGCAGCAGTTCTGTTGCCTCACAGCAAGAGGTTCTCTGGTTCAATTCTTGGGCTAGGGTGCCTTCTATGCGGAGTCTGCATGTCCTCCCTGCATTCATGTGGGTTTCCTCTGGATAAACCGGTTTCCTCCCATGTCACAAAGATGTATCTGGAGCATTTCTCCCTGGGCCTCTGCAAAAACTGGCTTCATTCCAAGTCAGACTTTCCCATTAAACAAATGTTAAATAAATAATTAATAAATAAATAACTAAATAAACTATAATTTCCAGATGAGTAGTGTCCTCAAATTCCCTACCATACAGCCTCATAAAACTAAATAAAAAAAACAACATAATTTCTTTTGGATCAGCAACCGTATTAGATGTCACTAGATCATGGATCCTTGAAATCATCCCGTGAACACAATGCTGTTTCAGTTTCAAGGCCAGTGTATTTTAACTGTCTGTGGTGTGTTTTATTCATTGCTGTTTCAAAGAGATTTTAGCCTGCACTACCTTGTATGTGAGGAAAGAATCTAGCTCAGACTTTGCTTTAAACATTTCCTGTTCTGCTTTGGCATGTTATTTTACATTTGGACCTGGCAGTACAACAGCTGTGTCTGTAATTTTCATAATCTAGTGATGCAGGATATTGAATTGATGTTATGTATGTTATGTAAAAATTGGTGAGTAGTAGTTTGTAGCTGTTCCTGCCCTAGATAACCTCCATTTGTTGGATCAAGGTTTAAAACATATAGAAGCTTCATTGCTCACTACGATTTTGGAAGTTTCTAAGTATCCCACACTCCCATTAATGCACATAAACAAAGTAGCATTTCTTGCCAATCTACTTCTGTGAATGCATTAAAGAGTACCTCCCACCCAAAATCCAAATTAAAAAATTTTAACCGATAAACAACTGTAAGCATTTAGACAGTTCATCGTTTCAATAACCTGGAGCAATTAACAGTGCTGTTAAAAACTAAGAAACGCTTATATCCAGGCTAACAAAATATTTTCCAGCAAGTCAGTATTTGCTAAAACAGTTATATAATAATAAGATTTGTGCATTACATCTTGCAAGAAGAGGAAGAAGTGATGGGGCTTGAAAATGTCATTGCTGCAGTTCATGTGATAAGTTTTGCTTTTCCAGCAGTCTTCTTATGAAAAAAATCTACTACTTTACCTTGATCCTGAGATGAATGATATCACTTGGGCAATGATTGCCTGCTCTGTGCTTTATTGCCAGAGTCAGGTGATGATGAAAAAGCTTGCCATAACTTAAGTTCAGCTTCTTCAGGAGCCATAAAAGTAACTGGGCCACTAAGCAAAAATATCCTTAAGGTGGCAGGATAAATAAAAGTAGTACTGCCAAATGTTAGAATGATGTAAACATATGGCATGGTGAAAGGAGGCTCACCACTGCTTAGTTACAGCTGAAAAAGCATGGTCTGCAAATTCCCCGCTGTTATTAATTAGGAGTTTTTTGCCTAAAGTACAATGTCTGGAAAGGATTCTTTTAAGGGATAAGATTCTAGATGGACAAGAATTGGTCTTGACATCTTTTGTCTCAAGGACTGGGGATGGTATAACCTGTGTGCACACTCTTCTTTGATCTGTAGCAAGTTAGATGTCCACCACTAATTTCCAAACAATAAAATAACAATACTTTGATCCTTCAATGTTTTCTGGGACTCCTGAGGAGCAGATGTTTTTGTACCTATCCATGTTTTCCCTAATCCATTATGTCTCCTTCAATTACAAACTAGACAATCTCGGCTGGATATCCTGCATCTTCGGGAAGGGTGACTTCTGTCTTTATGACCCAAAACTTGGTACCCAATCTCTGAAAGGATTCCCTGAGTGAACTGTTTATTTTTTAGCTCTACCATCGTCTGATCAAAGTTTTCTTCAATCTGCTTGATCAACTCATCTTTCCAACGTTTTGATGAGGTCCAGATAATTTAATGACCTGTTCATATAAGGTAGCTCTGTGACTAGACGCCAAACAAGTTCCTCATTTAACCTTTTTTTTTGTCATACAGACTATCAGACATCTCATACCACCAACCACTCCACTGCTGGTTTTGTATAATCCCTCCTTAGTTACATTAAAAAGGATTTAAGACATTAATTTTAGAAACAAGTGGAGGTCTGTGAAAATGCTCACCCCATGCCTCTGGTAAAAGCAGAAGTCATAATAGTACCATTATTTAAAAAGTGTCCATAATTTGTGGTCTTTTCTCTAATTATGTTATGCTTTGTCCCTAACTCTAGAATGAAAAGTTGAAATGTGTATCTTGTTTATCTATGAGAGAATTCAGTATAAGAATGGAGTTTGGGTTCACACTAACTGTGAGTATGTTAGATATATGAACTGGGTTTTGAGTAATGCAGCTCAGAAAATGTTAGTTATAGGAATGGGGTTTTGTCTAGTTCTTAACTGTGTGAGAATTAAGTATAGGAATGGAGTTTTGGTTAACACTCAACTGTGAGAACATTAGGTACCAAATCGAGGGTTTGTTAGAGCTTGTTTGATTGTGAGAAGGTAGGAACATGAATGGTACTGTGCCTGGCAATGATTTGGAAGAACACTTGGTGCAGGAATGGGTAAACCTTAATATTTGACGATGAGAGCACTGGGCAGAAAAATTGAGTTTGGGCTATTTCTCTATTTAATTTGTTAAAAATAGTTGGATTGACTCAAACATAGTCTTTTGAAACAATGACAATCTTAATTATAATAGACAGATTATCTAATATAAGATAAAATAAATTGCACACATTAAGTATTGGATAATCATATTATTTAAAAAGATTCAAAATGAAGACCTGGTTTGAAAACATGTAAGTAGTTCTCAGTTTCTGAAAGCATACCAGCTGAATGGATGATGCATATGTGGTTTGGGAAAAGAAAACACAGCTGTAGTTAGGGAGTCTCTTACAATTATTTAAGATGTAGATGATGGCAGATAATTCAAATGTATTTATTTATGCTTTGTTGACCAGGTTAGTCCCACTGGGAAAGTAGCCTCTTTTCACCGGAGACACAAGGTGGTATTTATTCTAGTAGGGGAAATTTGGCCAGGGCATTGGGGAGCTTCCCCTGTTTGTCATTGTTGTGAGTGAGAGCCATTTTGGAGGAGCACTTACTGTTTCCATTCCAGGTGCAGAGATGGCCTGGAGAAATAGGGAGGCAGATAGAGAGAGAAGGAGATGATGAAATATTCAAATAAATGAAAGAAAAAAGCAAATATTAAGATTGGAGAATGTGTACAAGATTCTGAAGAAATGTTTCAAAGAAACCTTTTTAATGGAGATGAATCAGCAAATGATGGATGTATAATTACAACCCTCCAGTCAGGAGTGTTGTGGGATAAGTTACTTACAGAAATGGTGGTACAGAGTGAGCTAGAAGATGTAGGAGATGTTTCCGGGGGGCATTATGGAGAAAATACAAAAGGATGCGGGGATAATCCTGAAGAATAGTGGTGAGATGGAAAAGAAAACATATGCACATAAAGTAAAAGAAGGCAAAAGTACAGTAGCAGAAAAAAAAAAACAGCAGAAGAAAATGAACAATGGAAGTATGTGGTAAGGGTTCAAAGTAAAGAAGCAAAGAAATGGACAGGTATGAATTGTGGGAAAATTTAGTAGTTCCTTTGGGTATAAAAGCATGTGAGGTAATAGCATTTATTTTTATTAGCAAAGAGATATATCGGAGACTGTTTTATCAATGGAACATTTTATTGTAGAACATGACAAAAGAAAGACTGAAAACTCATGGAGTTTTTATGTGATAAAAACACTTAACAGGGAAACAAAAAGAAGTTTCATGTAGAGTTTTGAACAGTAGTAGAAAGAGAGACTTTGAAAGGACATTTGAAAGCTTTAAGTAAAGAAGTACTGGATGTTGCAAAACTTTATGACAAAAGGGGTTTATGAACTGGTGCTTGGGATTGCAATATTGTGTTAAAAATAGAAGGAGAAAAAATATACATATACCAAGAATGGTAAATGTGGAGGGGAATAGGAGTATTGTAAAATATTGGGGGACAACCCAAAGCATGTTTTTTTTTTTTTTTTTTTTTTTTTTGTGGAAAAGAAGGACATTTGATAAAAAAACTGTGGCAAAAGAAAATGCTATATTTGTGGGGAAATGGGACATGATGCAAAAAAATTGTGAATCGAAATGCTGTAAATTTAATGAAATTGGACATTTATTAATGGATTGCAAAAGAAAATAACAGTAAGGAAAAAAGAAAAAGAAACAGAAGAAAATGAACAAAGAGGAGACATTTTATATGTATTAGAAATAGAAGAAAAATTAGATGAGAAAAAAATAATAAAGTGGATATAGAAGAAGGTTCTGAAATCAGTGATGAAGAAGACATAAACTGGGAGGTAGTAAAAGGGAAAATAATTATTTTGGTAAAAGGGTAAAAGATAGAAAAAGAAAATTTAAAGGGATAAGTACAAAAGAAAAAATAAAGGGAATGGATGAAAAACAATATATATATATATATATATATATATATATATATATATATATATATATATATATATATACAGCTAAACACTGGGGCTTTGTATAATGGTTAAGGTGTTTGACTCACAGACACACGATACATTGTTTGATTCTCACTTTTGGAAAATAAATTGGTTAGGCTGTAATTACAATGGCCTGTTAAGAAATCTAGCCTCATAATTATCTATGAACTTATGAAACCATGAATCCAAGGAGAAAGGAAAATGAAAATTTTAGAGTGCTTTTTGTAAATGTGAATAGTATTAAGAATACAGTAAGAATAATATGAATTTTGCAGTGGTGTAATACATGTGATGTAGATTAATTATATTAGAAGGCACAAGATTTTTAACAAATGAAGAAAGATTACAAAGAGAGAAACTATGGAGGAAAGATAATTTGGAATTTGGGAAATGAAACATTCTGGAATAGCCATATTCTGTAGAAATACAGTAAATATATTAGATGTAACTTTAGCAAAAATGGGAAGATTAATCATAGACTTAAAATGGAAAGAACAAGTATATAGAGTTATAACGTATGCTTACACTAACTGTAAAGAAAGAGAAAACTCATTTTATCAGATCTTAAACTATGTAGTGATACATATGAATATTATAATGGCATGAGACTTAACTGTGATTTAAGAGGCAAACATAAAAAGAAAGGAAATTATATAAGAAAAATGTTAGAAGTTATAAGATGCTGTAAGTTAAAACTTTGGGACAAAAATTCATGGATTGCAAAAGGGGTTATGTATAGAACTAAAATAGATTATTTTATAGTATCAGAAGGTTTAATTATAGGAGAAGGGGAGATAGTTGAAACAGGGTTTTCTGATCATCTTGCAATATGGCCAGAGATAAAAGAAGGCAAGGAACATATAAAAACAGACAAAAGAATAAAATAGATAAATGGGAAAGAATGGAATGAAAAGAGAAAGCGATTAGTAATACAG
Source organism: Protopterus annectens (assembly GCF_019279795.1). Taxonomy (NCBI): domain Eukaryota; kingdom Metazoa; phylum Chordata; order Ceratodontiformes; family Protopteridae; genus Protopterus; species Protopterus annectens. The sequence goes on along the minus strand of NC_056748.1, from coordinate 786,633,297 downwards.
TTATGGAAAGATCATATTATTATGAGAACATTTTATAAAAATTGATCTGAATGGTGAATGATATTTAAGGAAAAATATATAGTTTTACAGTGGCAATATGAAGTGAGAAAAGTAGAGAAATTAAAATATAAAAGAGCATATAAAGATGCATTGGAAGATTTAGAGCATAATGATAGAAAGTACTTTGACAAAGCGAAAGATAAAGAATTATATGAAAGAAATCAAGAAAAATACAAGAATTGTTATATAAACAAAGGTATTTTTTTACAAAGAAAAGGGAAAGATGAATTGAGTTACTTAAACAAATTATTAAGGACATTGATAGTGTAATGAGAGAAATAAAGACTGTAAAAGGAGAAATAGAAAGGAATCAGGAAAGGATTATGACTAGTTTAGCACAATATGTGCAAGAAATGTTTAAAGAAAAAAAGAAGGTAGTGACAAAAGTAAAGAAAGGAAAGTAGATTTGGCTGCAGGCCCAGATGGAATACAATATGAAGTGTACAAAAAATGTAATGGCTTGGCAAAAAAATGTTTTTTAATGATTTTCAACGAATGGCTAAATTAAGGTTTTATGTATAAAGAATTATGTAGTAGAATATATAAATTCATATAAAAGAAGGAAGATAGAAGAGACTTAAAAAATAGAGGCCAATAATATTGAATAATAATGATTATAAGATCTTTATGAAAATAAGCCAATAGAAAGTTGCGTACCAAGAACAAGTCAGGAAAAAGACCCACCAGGTCCAAAACCGAGAACACAAACTAAACGCACTGTTGTGCTCCGAAAACCAAGTTTTTAAATGAATATTCCCAAATGGTAAATATCAAAGGATGCAAAGTTGCAACTACTAAAAATGATCTTCAGAAATCCAAATAGGAACAACTGACCACTTTATTGCCAAAATATACCAAACCAAAACAAGTAAATCCACGAGCGCTTTTGCACGGTCTTACCGGGCTTTTTCAATGTGTGTTTTACGCATGTAAATAAAGAAGAAGGAGGTTTATGGTTAATTAACACAGTGGTATTTGCTGTTTCATTAAGTTTGCACAAAGTGTTAAAGTAGATAAATGAAAAAGATGAGATATTAGTAGTAAAACTGTATAAATATAAGTATGATAAATTTGGGGGTAGGGTAAAAAAGAGTAAAAGAGAAAAAGAGTGTATAAATGAAGAAATAAAATGTTACCAAGAAAAACTATTTTTGTGGAAAACAAAAAAGGTTGATATAGAAAAATATAGTAAAGTATGGTATAAGAATGGAATAAAAACATTACTATGTAAAACCAGGGGAAAATCTAACAGATGAAAAAATAGAAGCAAATGGTGTAATCAGAAAGTAGAATGCCAAGATTTTTTGTGGAGACTGGTAATAGATACACTGTCAGTAAAAGGAAATATGGTATATAAAAAGAAAAGTGAGAGAATATGTTTACATTGTCAAGAAAAAACTACTGAACCCTTGTTTTTGAAATGCAAGAGTAAAAACAGTTATAGGGAAAATTATGTAAAGAAGATTGTTTTGAAGATATAAAAGAAGTGAATAAAATAAACATGGATAGGATTAAATATGGGTAATATAAGAACAGAAGTAAAGAATATGTTAAAAGAGCAGATAAAAAGTTATTTTATGTTGTATGGTTTATATGGAATGAAAGAATATATGAAATTATCCAAATCCAAGTGTGTGACCCTCCAGTGGCAATGAAACGAAAAGCAGAGATTCAAAGGAACTTCAAATAAGATGCATTCATAAAAAATAATAAAGTTTATTCCAATGAGTGAGCGCTTTCGCCAAAGGCTTCTTCAGACTCTTAAAACAATGAATAAAACTGTTTGAATCATTTTTAAACCATCCTTAAGCTTCCTATTGGACATTACAAATTGATATGTCACATGTTATCTTGTCTTAAAGGAACAGATACTCAAAAAAGTTAACATAGTTAAATGCAACAATATTTAGAAGGAATACTTCCATCCAAATATACAATTAATGATCAGAATGTCCATGCAAATAAGTAAAAAATTTGACAAGTTGTATATAGAAAATTCCCCGAGTATAACTCTCTGCTCCATGCCTCCAGTTATCATCCTCCTCATATATGCAAAAATATCCCTAAATCCCAGAATATGAGGGTAAAACATATATGTTCAGCCGAGGATTCATATTTACATTTCAGAGATGACCTTACTAACAGGTTTAAGGAAATGGGGTTATCCAACCGGACACATTACACAAGCACAGAATGTGGTTAATGAGATGAATAGGGATGAACTCTTAAAATATAAACAAAAGGATTTTGATACCACAGGAAAACTTAGGTTTGTGACAACATATGGGCAGAACACAGGGACACTTATTGATAGTGTTTGTCGAAATTGGAATATTCTTATGGCAGAAAATAGATTATCAAGGTTCCTTGGGGATAGATGCCTTTTCTCATATAGAAATGGGAAAAGCTTAGCATCATATTTCAACCATTATAAACAGAGTTGTCCCAAATTAAGGGACAAAAAAACAAAGTACCATTGAAGGGGGAATTGTTAAGGGGAGCCATCCATGTGGGCACTGTAGGCATTGTTGTAGAGTGCTGAAAACCACTTGTTTTAGTAGTAAGAATACTAGTACAGTATTCAAGATCCCTTTTTTTGCCAATTGTAGTTCAGAATGGGTTGTTTATTTAGCAACTTGTCAATGTTCAGCCTTTTATGTTGGACAAACGTCCAGGGCTGTGAGACATAGAATATCTTGGCATATGAGTGAAATTAGGAACCAGCGTGATACTAACGCTCTCTTTAAACACACTTTAACTCATAAGACAGCATGTTTTCAATTTATAATTATAGATAAAATTATTGGTTTGCAACAAAATAAATCTGGCTGGCATGAATTGCTCAATGTTAAGGAGAAAAAATGGATAATGAAACTAAGAGGGCTTTTTGCACCAGGGTTAAATGAACATCTGTGATTGGCTTTTGGATTGATGACACACTAAAAATAGGGTGCATTTTTTTCTATTTTTTCACATTGATGAAGGCTTTGTAATATACAAGCCGAAACCGGTCTATTTGGTACACTTTATTTATGTAACTTATTGTTATTCTGTCTCCACCGTCTGCTGGTCATATATTTTGGTCTTCATAGTGATTTAGGACCCTGCAGATGCCTTACTTGCAGAGGCTTTCTTTGGGGTTGATATGAATAAATGACCCCTACTCCTTTTGATATGTGCCTCAGCTTAACTTCTCATCCAAAGAGCAGCACATGCAGGAGGTACAGCATCCTTCTTATGCTGCACTGCTATGTCACCAATCCAACTGCTTTGTGTGGGAATAGAACCCGCAGCCTTTTGCACCAAAGGCAAGTGTGCCACCTGTTGAACCACTGACTTATAGCAGCAAACTGAATAAATAAGACATTGTAAAGGAAGTAGACATGCAACCAGGGAAAAAATGCAAATAATATAATTAGACAGCATAATATTGTCCTTAGTATGAGAGTTCAAAAGGTTCAACATTTAAAAAAATGCTAACAAAGATTAACCCTTTGTTTTCTATTTACAATGAAGGGTTAGACCATCAATGGATTGTGAGAGTTTATGAATGAGGATGGGTACTATCACTGCAGGCTTTTTCATTTTACTGTATGTTAGGTTTCATATGACGTGATATTCTATTTAATCCTTTGGTTGTCATATTATGTAATTGCCTGTGTATGCATCACTCTTGCTTGTTTAATTCACATTGACGAAGCTCTACGCAAATCCTGTTTGTATGTGTATGTATGTGTGTGTGTGTGTGTGTGTGTGTGTGTGTGTGTGTGTGTGTGTGTGTGTGTGTGTGTGTGTGTGTGTGTGTATTGTGTTTCTATAAACAATTTTTTTCTGGATCCTTTTTGCTGTGTTACCTGTGTGTGTGTGTGTTATAAAAAATGCATTTGCGGGTTTTTTGTGCTTGTATCAGCTCAGCAAGATTCTGCCTAGATGTTCTGCAGAGTCCTACAGCAGCACAAGGAGAAAAGAGAGACTTTGGATTGATTAAGTACATTTTTGGCTTGTTTCTTACTAGTTATTGCTAATTCCGCCTAAACGCTCAGTTTCTAGCACTTATTGATACTTAAAAAACTTATTTCAGCTGTTTACTGTACTTACTGTTTTCACTTTTAAAATAATTTCTGTGAGCATTTAAACTGTTTTAACTGTTGTAGGCTACACACTCAAGTGCGATAGCCATTTTACTGTGCTTTAAAGTGCTTATTTTGTTGTAATTGCCTTGATTTCTTGAAAAAACATAAAAAAAAAAAAACTATATCCACAGGTATGAATTGTGGGAAAATTTAGTAGTTCCTTTGGGTATAAAAGCATGTGAGGTAATAGCATTTATTTTTATTAGCAAAGAGATATATCTGTGACTGTTTTATCAATGGAAAATTTTATTGTAGAACATGACAAAAGAAAGACTGAAAACTCATGGAGTTTTTATGTGATAAAAACACTTAACAGGGAAACAAAAAGAAGTTTCATGTAGAGTTTTGAACAGTAGTAGAAAGAGAGACTTTGAAAGGACATTTGAAAGCTTTAAGTAAAGAAGTACTGGATGTTGCAAAACTTTATGACAAAAGGGGTTTATGAACTGGTGCTTGGGATTGCAATATTGTGTTAAAAATAGAAGGAGAAAAATTATACATATACCAAGAATGGTAAATGTGGAGGGGAATAGGAGTATTGTAAAATATTGGGGGACAACCCAAAGCATGTTTTTTTTTTTTTTTTTTTTTTTTTTGTGGAAAAGAAGGACATTTGATAAAAAAACTGTGGCAAAAGAAAATGCTATATTTGTGGGGAAATGGGACATGATGCAAAAAAATTGTGAATCGAAATGCTGTAAATTTAATGAAATTGGACATTTATTAATGGATTGCAAAAAAGAAAATAACAGTAAGGAAAAAAGAAAAAGAAACAGAAGAAAATGAACAAAGAGGAGACATTTTAGACGTATTAGAAATAGAAGAAAAATTAGATGAGAAAAAATAATAAAGTGGATATAGAAGAAAGTTCTGAAATCAGTGATGAAGAAGACATAAACTGGGAGGTAGTAAAAGGGAAAATAATTATTTTGGTAAAAGGGTAAAAGATAGAATAAGAAAATTTAAAGGGATAAGTACAAAAGAAAAAATAAAGGGAATGGATGAAAAACAATATATATATATATATATATATATATATATATATATATATATATATATATATATATATACAGCTAAACACTGGAGCTTTGTATAATGGTTAAGGTGTTTGACTCACAAACACATGATACATTGTTTGATTCTCACTTTTGGAAAATAAATTGGTTAGGCTGTAATTACAATGGCCTGTTAAGAAATCTAGCCTCATAATTATCTATGAACTTATGAAACCATGAATCCAAGGAGAAAGGAAAATGAAAATTTTAGAGTGCTTTTTGTAAATGTGAATAGTATTAAGAATACAGTAAGAAGAATATGAATTTTGCAGTGGTCTAATACATGTGATGTAGATTAATTATATTAGAAGGCACAAGATTTTTAACAAATTAAGAAAGATTACAAAGAGAGAAACTATGGAGGAAAGATAATTTGGAATTTGGGAAATGAGACATTCTGGAATAGCCATATTCTGTAGAAATACAGTAAATATATTAGATGTAACTTTAGCAAAAACGGGAAGATTAATCATAGATTTAAAATGGAAAGAACACATATATAGAGTTATAACATATGCTTATACTAACTGTAAACAAAGGGAAAGATCATTTTATCAGACTTAGACTATGTAGTTATAAATATGAATATTATAATGGCATGAGACTTAACTGTGATTTAAGAGGCAAACATAAAAAGAAAGGAAATGATATAAGAAAAATGTTAGAAGTTATAAGATGCTGTAAGTTAAAACTTTGGGACAAAAATTCATGGATTGCAAAAGGGGTTATGTATAGAACTAAAATAGATTATTTTATAGTATCAGAAGGTTTAGTTATAGGAGAAGGGGAGATAGTTGAAACAGGATTTTCTGACCATCTTGCAATATGGCCAGAGATAAAAGAAAGCAAGGAACATATAAAAACAGACAAAAGAATAAAATAGATAAATGGGAAAGAATGGAATGAAAAGAGAAAGTGATTAGTAATACAGTTATGGAAAGATCATATTATTATGAGAACATTTTATAAAAATTGATCTGAATGGTGAATGATATTTAAGGAAAAATATATATTTTTACAGTGGCAATATGAAGTGAGAAAAGTAGAGAAATTAAAATATAAAAGAGCATATAAAGATGCATTGGAAGATTTAGAGCATAATGATAGAAAGTACTTTGACAAAGCGAAATATAAAGAATTATATGAAAGAAATCAAGAAAAATACAAGAATTGTTATATAAACAAAGGTATTTTTTTACAAAGAAAAGGGAAAGATGAATTGAGTTACTTAAACAAATTATTAAGGACATTGATAGTGTAATGAGAGAAATAAAGACTGTAAAAGGAGAAATAGAAAGGAATCAGGAAAGGATTATGACTAGTTTAGCACAATATGTGCAATAAATGTTTAAAGAAAAAAAGAAGGTAGTGACAAAAGTAAAGAAAGGAAAGTAGATTTGGCTGCAGGCCCAGATGGAATACAATATGAAGTGTACAAAAAATGTAATGGTTTGGCAGAAAAATGTTTTTTAATGATTTTCAACGAATGGCTAAATGAAGGTTTTATGTATAAAGAATTATGTAGTAGAATATATAAATTCATATAAAAGAAGGAAGATAGAAGAGAATTAAAAAATAGAGGCCAATAATATTGAATAATAATGATTATAAGATCTTTATGAAAATAATACAAAATAGATTTGAAATTAAATTGGAAAACATTATGGAAGGTAGCATATATAGTATAATGGGGAAGGGTTGTCAATTATTATTAATGATAGAGAAACTGTGGATGATATTATGAACAGAAAAGAGGAAGCAAAAATCATGATAGGAGATCTTAATAAGGCATTTGACACAATTGGACAAGAAATCTCATGAGTAATAATAAAAGAATATAAGTGAGAAAGCTAGGAAATTATGTATGTCAGCATATGCTAATAATAAAGTAAAAATACTTTATTATTGTCTGGTAAAGCCAAGAAGTACATATGAAGAATGGTGTAAAACAGAGATGTCCAATGAGTTATATATTCTTTGCATTAGTTATGAATGTGATAGTATGTGAAACAAATTACAAAATGACAAGGACAGGAGACAGGGTATATAACACCTGAAGGGTTAAGAATTCCAGTTTTAGTAACATATGCAGATGATATCATAATAATTGCAAAAAACAAAATGTGGATACAAAAAGTAATAATTTACATAAATGAGTATAAGCTGCAGTGGTACAGCGGTTGAGTTGTTGCCTCACAGCAAGAGGTTCTCCTGTTCGATTCTCAGCTTGAGTGCTTTCTGTGTGGAGTCTGCATGTCCTCCCCACATTTGAGTGGCCTCCGAAAGACATGTGTGAATGGGCGTACCTTTGCTGAAGGTTGGGTGTTGGGCTGGCAACTCGGCACCATAAAAATCGACTGCCAATCATTAGTGGACCGGAGTTCCGCTGTGGCGACCCCTAACCGGGAAAAGCCAAAAAGACAAACAAACAGTGCCTAGAGATGATAGTGATGGCTTTAAATAAAGAAAAAAATAAAGGTTTAGGTGATGTAGTAAAGGTCAGGACTATATATTTTACAATGAATTAAATCTCTGTGTTAGGTATAAAATTTGGAAATAAGGATATAAGTAGAATTCAATGGAAAAAAACAATAGAAGAAATAAAGTAAGCAGGTCTTTTCTGGAGAACATATAAATTATCATTCAAAAAAAGGCTTATATGATAAATTCAGTACTGATGGAAACAATATCATATTTACCAAGTGTATTTATGTTGCCAAGAGCATTTGAAAAGGAATTAATGCAGATATTTTTTTTTCATTTATAGGGGGGTCTAAATTAAACGCAGTAAAAAGAGGAGTTTTGCATGTAAATAAAGAAGGTGTTTGCTGCTTCATTAAGTTTGCACAAAGTGTTAAAGTAGATAAATGAAAAAGATGAGATATTAGTAGTAAACCTGTATACATATAAGTATGATAAATTTGGGGGTAGGGTAAAAAAGAGTAAAAGAGAAAAAGAGTGTATAAATGAAGAAATAAAATGTTAGCAAGAAAAACTATTTTTGTGGAAAATAAAAAAGGTTGATATAGAAAAATATAGTAAAGTATGGTATAAGAATGAAATAAAAACATTACTATGTAAAACCAGGGGAAAATCTAACAGATGAAAAAATAGAAGCAAATGGTGTAGAAAGTAGAATGCCAAGATTTTTTTGTGGAGACTGGTAATAGATACACTGTCAGTAAAAGGAAATATGGTATATAAAAAGAAAAGTGAGATAATATGTTTACATTGTCAAGAAGAAACTAAAGAACCCATGTTTTTGAAATGCAAGAGTAAAAACAGTTATATGGAAAATTATGTAAAGAAGATTGTTCTGAAGATATAAAAGAAGTGAATAAAATAAACATGGATAGGATTAAATATGGGTAATATAAGAACAGAAGTAAAGAATATGTTAAAAGAGTAGATACAAAGTTATTTTATGTTGTATGGTTTATATGGAATGAAAGAATATATGAAATTATGTTTAACTGCAAATGGATTTTAGCAACAATATTAAGTAAAATCAGATGGTAGTTGTAAAAGAAGGAGTGTGGGGTCTAACAAGGATGAAAATTTAGCATGATTGTAAAGGAAAATATGAATATGTACAAACAGATTTGTATATTTATATGTTTGTACATATATAAATATTTGTAAATATGTAAATGTTTTGTAAATAAGAGTTATTTTTGTATAAGAATAAATGACCAAAATATATGACCAGCAGACGGTGGAGACAGAATAAAAATAAGTTACATAAATAAAGTGTATCAAACAGACTGGTTTGGGCTTGTATATTACAAAGCCTTCATCAATGTGAAAAAACAGAAAAAAGTGCACTCTATTTATAGTGTGTCATCAATCCAAAAGCCAATCACAGATGTTCATTTAACCCTTGTTCAAAAAGCCCTCCTAGTTTGATTATCCATTTTTTCTCCTTAACATTGAGCAATTCATGCCAGCCAGATTTATTTTGTTGCAAACCAATAATTTTATCTATAATTGTAAATTGAAAACATGCTGTCTTGTGAGTTAAAGTGTGTTTAAAGAGAGCGTTAGTATCACGCTGGTTCCTAATTTCAATAATATGCTCAGATATTCTATGTCTCACAGCCCTGGATGTTTGTCCAACATAAAAGGCTGAACACTGACAAGTTGCTAAATAAACAACCCATTCCGAACTACAATTGGTGAAAAAAGGAATCTTGAATACTGTACTAGTATTCTTACTACTAAAACAAGTGGTTTTCAGCATTCTACAACAATGCCTACAGTGCCCACATGGATGGTTCCTCTTAACAATCCCCCCTTCAATGGTACATTGTTTTTTGTCCCTTAATTTGGGGAAACTCTGTTTATAATGGTTGAAATATGATGCTAAGTTTTTCCCATTTCTATATGAGAAAAGGCACCTATCCCCAAGGAACCCTGATAATCTATTTTCTGCCATAAGAATATTCCAATTCCGACAAACACTATCAATAAGTGCCCCTGTGTTCTGCCCATATGTCGTCACAAACCTAAGTTTTCCTGTGGTATCAAAATCTAACTCTCTGCTCCATGCCTCCAGCTATCATCCTCCTCATATATGCAAAAATATCCCTAAATCACAGAATATGAGGGTAAAACATATATGAGATGTCCTTACTAACCTTACTAACCGATGACCTTACTAACAGGTTTAAGGAAAGGGGTTATCCAACCGGACACATTACACAAGCACAGAATGTGGTTAATGAGATGAATAGGGATGAACTCTTAAAATATAAACAAAAGGATAGATTCTTGACCCAGAGACATCCAATGCTCTGGAACAAAATTCCCATCCACATCAAGCAGAGCTCATCATTAGCATTCTTCAAGAAAAACCTTGATGAGTGGATGGGTAATAGGAAATTCACCCCTGGGATCACATCTGTGGCTCTGCTCGATAGAGGAGCAGGAATTTAATCTACATGGGTGGCGAAAACCATGACACTTTTTTGGCTAGGCTTACTTATGCCCTCAGGCCGATAGCCTAGTTACCTACCTATGAACTTATGAACCTGCTGACCATTAATCTTTCATCACAGATGATCACCTATTCAGCTATTGCTATACCATTTACCTGTACCTCATCTGACCTAATGGGAAATAATTGATGTCAACTGAGATAACAGCTAGTGGCATCTAACTCTTAGTTGTCCACGTTTAGAATAAAACACCCTCATTCAGACAACCATAGAGGGTAAAGATTTTTACGTGACTGACCTGCTAGCAAATGAGGTAGTCTGATGTCCATGCATACTAAGAACACCACTCAAAGGCACACCCAAGTTAATGCAAACTTGCTGAATGTGGCTACTGTGCAGAGCATAACATAATGGTATGAACATCTCAGTCTAGTTTCTGCTTGATGGATCTCCCAGTACCCTTAAGAGTGAGTCTTGTAGTATTTTGAGCTGCTTTCCTGTTCTTGAAGTGTGTGAGCTGGCATTAGCTATTAATTTCAACTCTGCCTCTTGTGCTCTCATAGCTTCTAGGGTACTAATCAAACCTGGATTGTCTGGGTCACAGTCAGGTTATTACCCTTCTGCACCACAGAACCAACTTACTTCTAAAGAAGTTGCTGTTACCACATTTTTCATTAGTTTGGGGATTTTGTTTGTTCTCATTGTATAACTTACCCATACTCCAACAGAAAAATACTACCATTATAAAATGGCATAATTTGAACAGGTAATATGTCTCCTTTCTAAAAATATAATACAATTTTATAATGTAGACTTCTTGTGCTTCTTCTCTTTGTGTGCTGACATGAGGTAACAGACAAGCAGTGGACACAGTGTACCTGCACACAACAATGATGGTGGCGATGCATATGCAGCAGACACAGTTAAAGGGTGGCTTGTCCCATAACAATCATAGCTGTCAGGATTAGTTCCTTCAAAGAGCATGATGAATCTGCAGCAGTAGATTATGATGGGGTGGGGCAAGATTTAATTTTACCCACATGAAGTGTGTTTTTTTCTTTGCTTTTCTTTTTTGTTTCAACTCATGTGGAAATTAATTTTTATGCTATTTTTGTCTGATAATTTAAGATGGTAGTCATTTTAGTTTGGTTATGTTAATATTGCAGTGAATTGTGATAAGGTGGAGCAACTGGTGTTATTGATATGGAATATTTGTTTTTACCCCTCATTTGTTCTGTAACATTCTCATATGAGATTTTTACATTTCCTGTTTAACTGATCAATGGATTGATCAATGACTGGATTGCCAAAATATTCAAAACTAATTTTTCGGTGGAGGCTTGGGGAGAAAGGTTCCACAAATGTACAGGTAACACATTAAGATGCGTGCATCATGCTCAGATGCAAAGTATGCACATAGGATCTTACACACTGGCATAGAATGGGCTTCCTGTTGAAATATTAAGATTCCTAACAGAGTGTGTGAAATTGCCCCCCCCCCCCCGCCAAAAAAATGACTGAATAACCAGGAGGAAAATGAATGCTAAACATCACTTTTCTTCTTTAAAGCTTTTTATTCATGGGTGTGTGAATTCTCCTCTTCTCCACCTTATATATATATATATATATATATATATATATATATATATATACCAAAGCTGAGACTGTCATACCTCAGAGAATCAGAGAAAAAGGAATATTCCAAGGAAAAACCTTCTCAGTCTTAGTACATGAAAGTCTACATTCCTGGTCAGTCAGTGTAGATATTCTTAGACTCACAGTAATGTGTCTCAGCATCATTCAAATCTTTGCATATATAATGATATGAGTATAATGAAATATTAATGTACCAGGCACTCATAACCAGAATGTGTATCAGAAGCAAGAAAGCATCATTAGCTCCATGAAATAGTTATCTGTTGCCTGGAGATCCATGTGAAGGCTGCTAGCCTAGATAGATAGAATTTTGTAGATAATTCTATGTCATTTGTAAATATTAATATAATCCACAGGCTTGGTTTACAAATGTAAAGAGAATTATATGTTATGATTAAACTATATGTTGAACTGAGCTTCAAAAATGTAACCACAGTGCACTCTGCTGGACGAAAGCTGATAAGTCAAGCATTGTATCACTGTTTGATCTCAAGCTCGGAGACAGGATGTCTGGGCCAGGAAATTATTTCTATTGTCTTGATTTAAAAGATAATTACTAAGCTTTTACATGTATAATGTCTTTTATTGCTGTAGCTTCCTGGCCAGGTGCAGCTTCCTAAGAAATGTAAATTTAGAGTTTCTATGAGCCTGGGAAACTAAATCAGATCTGTTAAGAATGATGTAATCTGAAGTGACTCAGCAGTACTGTGTTATCAATTTAAGACTTTCCCAGAGAGAAAGATAGAGCATTTTGTATTTTGTCTGAAGAACATCCACTCACCAACACTTGCTTGCTGTCTGCAAGATATTTATTTAAAACAGTGATTTCTCTTAGTGATAGATAGAAATAGCCAGATTAGTTTGTTTTCTATATTTATGTCAGACTATTCGGGTCTATATTATATCATCAAATGCTTAAAAAAGCGAACGCTGATTGATTGACCTAATTTAAGCAAAAGCTTACAATCTCGAACTGTCAGATCAGCGATTTTTTTTCCAGGGAAAAAAATCGCTGAACCAAAACACATATACACAACACAAGCACACCAAACAAACATAAATCCACACACATACCTAAAATATGATACCTAACCCTACACTAAACTATGCACACACCACTAACTACCCACTTACCTTAACCCAAACCCTAACCTTAAGGTCCATCACTATCGCACACTCACCTCACCCGCTCCCTAACCCTAACTCACTTAAATCTGCCCTAACCCTCATGTCCACTTAATTGCACACACACCTAACCCGAGCCCTAACCCTAACTCACCTAAATCACCCTAACACTCACATCCACACAATCGTACACTTACCTGAATCTGACCGGTAACTTTCCACCATAACACTGAAAATACCAAAGCAACAGAAACAGACAACCAAATTCTTTCCCTAGGAAAAAATTTGAGTTTCTGCTGCTTCGATATTTTGCAGTTTCGCGAAAATAAGTTTGATCAATCTGTGTTCGCTTTTTTAAGCATTTGAGGATATAATATAGACCCGACTATTCTACTGTATTATTTTAAAGCATTTTCCTGTGATTTCTGAACTCGGTAATGTCACTGTGTTGAAGTAATAAGTACTGTCTTGTGTTTTTATTATTCATTATTAAATATTTTTAAACCTTTCAACTATGGGTGTTTTGTGTAGAGATAATTTAATCTCTAGTGTACTTGCATGTATTCAGTGATACTGTAGTAAGTAAGCCACTCCAGAAAAGCCTTAGCCCTGGATTATACTTACTATTTGGATAACAGTAATATTACACAGTGAAATTGGTCACCCTTTGGGAAGGGCCTTATTAGTAGCTGATAAAAGTAGTTGGTAGCAGTGATTACTACCTTATAACCTGGCAAGATAGGGCATAGCTGGAGAACCTATGCCAGCCTCCCCCAGGAGTGTCTGTGTGTTTGTATATAAACCAAATCTCAGTGTGTGTGCGTCAGCTACTTGGGGAGGGACATGAAGCATTGGTTGGACAGAAAGGGTACTGGAGGTTTTAGCTTGACTACTCAGCTGAGATCTGAACCCTATAGCTGTGCCAGTGGGGAGTCTTATTGGGGATCTGGAGAGAAAGGGAGAAACCAGCCTCAGACTGCCTGTGATCTCTGTCTGCTCTTAATGGAAATTGTACTTTACTATGTATGTATTTGTTATAATTCCTAATGTGTACACCCCTCACTAGTGCTAGTGGTGAGGATTGAGGCTCCTTGATTACTGGGCCAGTGCATGGGTGTCACAATCCCTATTTGAGATTATATTGTATTTAGTAATATAATTATCAGAAGCTTTGGCAGTATGTAGTGTTATGCAGCAGAAGACTGGTAGAGGTGGCAGTAACTTCTATCACATTTCACCGAGACTGGCATTCATTCTAGACCACACTCATGGCAGACAAATGCCTATAAACATTGGCTTCAATTTATTAACATACAACAATCTTGCCAATGTTCCTGTGTTCAGCTGTCAGCTGCAGCCTTATGGATAATTGATCAGTATTTGCAAATGCTTATTCTTATCAGCCTGCCATATATCTCTGAGGTGGATGACATGATCACTTAGGGTCTATATTATATCATCAAATGCTTAAAAAAGTGAATGATGAATAATCGACCCCATGTAAGCGAAAGCTTACAATCTCGAAAGCTCAGAACAGCGATTTTTTTCCAAGAGAAAAATATTGCTGTTCCAAAAAAAAAAAAAAAACAAAAAAAGAAAAAAAAATTGAAAGAATGCATAAAGTGGGAGGCTTTGCCCCACCACAGCCCCTGATGTGGGGGGCTGTTCCCCCATCCCCCTACTTAAATATACCAACTCTGAGATCACACTACAGTGCTGAAAACAGCAAAGTAAAGAAAGTAGCCAAGCGAATTCTTTACCTGGGAAAGAATTCACTTAAAAGCCACTTCATTATTTTGCCTTTTCATTGTTTTAAGTTCGACCAAGACACATTCGATAGAATGCGTCTTCGGTCATCTAATAGGAACCCATCACTTAGAGGGCTAGAGGGCAGGTATATTACCACTGATATTGTGAAAATATGTCTAGGTCTGGGCATATCACAAAAGTGCACTTCCATAATGATTTTATTTAAATTTTTGACCAAGTCATTTTCATTGCCCATAATAGAAATGGACTCTAGAACTAGAGAAGCTAGCTGTTATTCATATTTCAGCTCTACAGATAAATATACATTGGATGTTATATACTACAGTTACCATAATACAAGAGAGTGGGATATATTATATAGCTGTGTAACACAAGACTTCATGTTACTAGCATAAAAGGATTCAGTGAGGGCTCTGTATGTGGTAGAAAATATCACAACTAACCTCCATCCTATTTCGTAAATTATTTTATATTTTTGGCTATGGATGACAGCACCATATAATCATAGGTACACATGCATGCATATATTTATTTCTGGCTTTTCATTTATTTGTTCTCCTGTTTGTGTTTTTGTTTCTTTCATTTGTTTATTTCTAATACCCTTTTTATTATAGTCAGTGTGGGAAGTTTCACGGGTCTTGTTTGTCTCTGTCACTGACTGACTTTAGTGTTTTGAATATTATTACTCTGTTTTCTTTATATATGTGGTAGCAGGAGAGTGAATCATCTATTCATATAAAAAGCAGACTGGTAGTATACTTAGATGGTCATTTTTATGAGCTGCTGGCAAGCTTTATTCTTTAGTTCCGGGTTTGATTCCTTCATCCTCTCTTTCCGTACTGTATGGCCCCAAGTAAGATATTTAGCCATTTTTAGTTACCATTAACAAGCTGGTGAAACACTGCTTTTGCATCTGCCCTATAAAAAAGCACCTATTCTTAGTTTGCCTATTTGATTATTTTAAAAACATGCCATATTCTCTTTGCAGAAGAGAAGGCAAAACCTCAGAAGTGCTGCCATCATTTTTTAACCATTCAGATGAGCAGGTAAGTGTGAACAGAAATGATTGCACTGTTATCCAACAAGAAATTAACACGTGCTAAAAGTACTAAGTGATAAATTCATGACTATATAGTTTTAAAAGGATGCAGTTGCTGTGTCAATGTGCATGACAAAAGTACATGTTTTCATTATATTGCATGAACGTTTACTGATTTACATTAATGAAGATTAGTAGAACATCTGAATGGATGGAAAGCTGCTTTCAGCTGGGTCAGAGAACTGGCTGACATGCCCTTACAATGTCATCTTTTGTATGGTTGTAAAAGGCAAGATTCCTTGTTTCATTAGTACATATTTACACATCTTGTTTACTGAGACCTGCTTACAACAAGAAAGGCAGTCATTGGTCTGGGAACAGAGCAGTACAATGTTCTGTTATGTATACGATAATGTCAGGAGAACTTAGACAAGGACATTATGGAATCTGGAAGGACATCAGTCAAACCACTAATTAGAGTAACCTTCATGATGCCTCATTAATGCAAACTAGCTGTGAAATGGTTGTAGACAAACTAATAATGATAGCTCTAAAAAAACAGCAGCACAATAAGGACTTGGAAAAAATGCCTGGTTGGAACAAATGTTTAATGTTTAGAAACATTTAACACAAATCAACAAAATGACCTTATTGCTTTATGTAAAACATATTGGAATGTACATAAATCACAACTCCAGGGTGGTAATGGAATGCAAAAAAAAAAAAAAAAAAAACGAAAAAGAAAAAAAAAAACTTAGATTGTTAAACTTTATATTTCAACTATGTTTACCATCCTTGTTGCTGTATTTTAAGTAATGATCTAACTATTAATGTTGGAGCTTTTCTCCCCGGGCCTCTACTGAAAATGGAAATATATCCAGCTAGACTAGCCCGGTCAACAAATGTAAAATAAAAAAAAAAAAAATAAAATAAATATATTTTCCTGCTACTTCTTGCTTTTGACTTAACAGCACTGGTGCCAGCTTTTCATGAACCCCGCACTCAGAGCACTGCCCCACAGATCACTGCTTTATTCAACTATTAATTATAAGCCATCAAAGATTACTCCCTGTAATGCAAATTTAGATGTTTCAGTTGGTATAGCAGTGGTGATTCAGGGGATATGCAGAATGTGTCATGAAAGCCTAGTTTCCCTGTTTTTTGTGAGTTCTTTCATGTAGAGTGTTGCAGATTGTATAGGTATACACATAAGCACACCTATTGGTGTTCCACATATTTGTCAGTTTTACCACCCTTTCAGGTGCTATAACTATGGTATGTCACATGCAACCAACAGCAATAGCTTCTCATTATTAAAACTGTGTGGGGAACTCTACACGCAAGGCACCCCAGCCAACAAGTGAACTGAAGAATCTGTAGACTACGGTATTAGTAAGAGTAATATCCAAAACACATAAAGCAAAGCAAAAAAAAATGAAAATCAGAATATGCCACCCCTGCAAGCTATTAAAAATAAATGCTCCTACAAGACTTGGTGAAGCAGAGGAGTAAAGCTGTGATTATGACCCATGTGAAACAAGTCTGGTTAGATTCTCAAGAAATGGAAAAGCCTGACAAGGAAGCATAGAAGGGGATGGTAACAGCTCACCTACCCTTTGGAGAAGAACTGATGGTCCAGTGGCTGTATTGCTGCATGCAAGAGGAGGCTTGCAAGTGAAACAGACGTAAAAGGAGATCTGGGCTTGGTCTACCTAGGCAGTGATAGCTGCCCTCATTGTCACGTGGGTGACAGCACTCACATGGAGAACAAATACATAGTAGGCATTCACAGTGATATAGGCACTCACATTAGTCACCAAAGGGTGAATTTAGGTCCTAAACTCACTATGGGGTGAGTTTAGGACCTTATAACTTCATACATTCTTACAGCCAGCCAGCCTAAGCAGTTATATAGAGCTTAACCATACTACCTGGGAAGTTTAGTGGGTAGATTTGACACCCAGCTAAGTGCGGGCCATACTGCTTATCACAAAAGTAAATCTGTGGGTAGCCATCTCATTGTCAAGGCAGAACCTGAAGGAGGCCCATGGTACATAGTTTGACATGCAAGGAGAACTTGCTCCATAGAGAGGGGATTCTTTGGGTGAGGAGCCTTTCTGTCCAAGAGGTATTGTATATGTTGCAAAAATCCCCGATGCCATAGCAATGAACCCCATGATCAACACTCATGCGAAGGGCAATGAGGGGAATAAAATGATTGATAAACAAGCAAACAAAAACAAATAAATAAATCTAGCAGAAGAGGATTTATCTCATGCCAGAGTGCTCCTGGAGAGCAGCATTTCGATAGCAGTAAGAGGGTTACAGTTCAGTCCCTCATTTAGAAAAACATTTTGAAATCAATAAATCATTAGTAAGCAATATTTATTTCACTTAACTATAAAACTAAACCAGCACTGGCTAATATCTTCTAAGTCCATGTAGGGAACAACACTTTCTTGCCTCTTTTTTTCTTTCCTCATACCTATCCTCATTTTTCTCTTTTAAATAAGTAACCACTAAACATTTTTTATGCTCAGGTTGAAATATAATGGTAGAAAGTGATCTGCTTCTCCAACAGAACACTAATCTGTCACACATCAAGTTAAACAACATGTTGAAACAATTGCATAATAGCTGTACATAGACTAAAGCACTGTTGTAGTTTAGTATAAGATAGATGTTAACACACTGCACTACAAACTCAACAAACTCAATTACTTCCTTGCATAAGAAACTTTATTTACTATTTACTTGTTTGTTTACTGGGAAGGTCTGACGAGGTATGTAATCCTTTTCAGCGGTGTCCCAGGTAAAAAAGCTCCTTAAGTACTTTGCTACAATACAATCAAGATCCTCTGAAAGCTTGCCATAGGCAATCCATGAGCATGGAAAGATTCTACATAGCCTCTTTTGCCTATGCCATAATGATCATTTTATTTTTCATTTTAAAAATGTTATATGATTATATTTATATCACTCTTCAGAAAGTGTACATTGAGCATATCAGCTCATTTTGTACAGTTTTGCAAATTTTTATGCAACTTGCCTATTTGTGGTAGCAGAAACTATTTCAATTAATGTGCATGTACTATTGAATCCAAATTCTATATACAAACTGACACAGTTGATGCTGTTTCCTTTTAAGAGAAAAAAATCAAAACGTGTGCTGCTGATCCATCCTGCAGTATTTGTATACTAAAGTTTATGCAACAGCGAAGCAGACAATTTAACACTTAAGACAACAGAATCAGTGAAAAATGACACGAGGTACAATATAGAGGGGTACATTGTGGGGTTTGCTTGTTGGCCACACCTATCCCTCACCAGTTTCCCTCTCTGTCATAGGCAGGTAATTTTAAATACATAAGCTTGGAAAAAGCTACCACACATTAAAAGCAACAGGAAATCTACAAAACTGTCAAATCCAGAAAGGCATTTTAACTGTGTATATAAGGAATGTTCCATGAAATATTTAATCCTAGGAAACAATATATATATATATATATATATATATATATATATATATATATATATATATATATATACCATGCTTTATCTATGCAAAAAAATACTTGATACAGTACTGAAGCATAAATAAGGTCCCACAGTTTAAATCAAGCTTCTAAACTGTTGTGATAATATAGATTTATTTAATTATTGCTGGAGCAAACATTATATGGTATCATGAGTAGTCCTAGCAAGAGCCGAAAGAGTAATTTCTTAGGTGGGGTTTGAGTTTAGGGACATGAAAGCACAGATCATATCCCCTTCCCCAATTTCTTTAATTCCTCCACCCCCCAGGCTTCAACACCCACCACTGTCAGGCCAAACACATGATGAATTGCCCTGTCAACAGAATTCATTGAGGGACCAATTAATTCTGCAGAAATGAACTAGGAGCCATCAGTCGTTAAAAAACTCCAAGCGCAGTGAGCAGAGAAGCTGGCTTTGGAGGAGGGAGAGAAAGAGAGAGAGTGCTCTGAAAGTTAGTCTGACAGAAATTGGTCATTTAATGCTTAAATGCACTGTAGACAGCCCCTGTCATAGCGGCCGGTCTGCAGAAGCTCCCCTGGTACTTTATTTATTAATTATCTGGAGCAGTTGGGGCCATTTAACTGTCTCACTCTGGGCTCGTCAACTTGACTTCTTGTCATTTTTCTTCCATAAACAGCAAGGAGGTTAATGGAACGAAACCCACATCTTCCAAAAATAAAAACACAACATTTTATTAAGGAACAGTTTACAAAGTTTTATCAACTAGGCATGTTTTCTGTCATTGTTAGGTGAGCCTGCTGCTGTATGCAGCACTTGTAGGGAGAAGGCTGATTTACATCTTTCAAAGTCGCCAGTATCAGTGTAACTTATTCTCTACCAACGTCTTAAGGCTCCATCTCAGTGAACTATAAATACATAACAGTACGCCTGCAATATAGCTTTCTTCTAAGAAAATACACAAATATGCACAAAGGGGTATTCTGTAGTATTACTTATGCTTTAGTCAAACTTCAGACTAAATCAGCCACACAAGTAAATAATAAAGCAAAGCTGACAGAGAACAGTGATCCTAGTAAATGTAAAATAGTACCCAGCCAGCTTTATTATATTCTTTTTACACACATTAACAGTCCTACAGTGCCACATGATATAAAGCACTACAATTGTTATTGTTAAATTTTGTTGTCCATTTAAGTACATTGCAGTAAAAACAGAATGGCACTATGTTTTTTTTTTAACTGGCAGTTAATGCAAATAAATGGACATAGGTTAGATACTTCAGATTAATGTGAGAGACAACCCTTTCTACCAGGAGGATCAAGCTGTAACATACTGGCTGCAGTTTCTGTGATGAATACATTTTTTCAGCTGCACTGTATGCCTCATGCCTTTGTTCAATTAAAAGTTTTTTTCAGTTCACTTAAAACATGTACTGGATTTAGTTTACATCTAATGAAGTTATGAATTTTAACTTTTAGGAACTTGAAGAGAGTGCTTTATACTCTCATCCCACCATGCTTGCATTCTGTGTAACATCTTGACAACCTACGGAGACTGACCTATGGAAACTGTTTCAAAAATGTAAGTGCAAAGAAGATATAAACCTTTGTACCTTTCTATCATCCCTCTTATAGTCAGCTCTTTCTCCGGCTAGTTTGCTTTTAGACTTGCAACATCCAAACATGCACATTTCTTTTCATTCTCCTGCTTCTGCGAACTGAAATAAAACTGAAAGAGCAACATTATAGGAGTCTACCCTCCTCTGGTAAGCCACTGCAATAAAGTGTGGCAAGTAGGTATACAGAGATAGGGAATAATTATCCATTTAAGCATGCATGACTATCTTATTTAAATGTGACCTCCAGGTCATCATGTAATGACTACATACTTAAAAATCCCAAGAGCATAATGTGGTTTTTCAGGGGAAATTAGACATTTTTTTCTACATATAATATTATAAAATACATTTCTATATAGTGAAAAAATCTTACAAAACTATTTTTTTCCAAAGAAAACAATGACTTAATTTCAACTTTTTTAAGCAAAGGATGAAAAGTGACACTGAACTTAAAAGGAAAAAAGTCTGTTGAAGGAAATAATGGAATATAAATAGGTTTGAAGAATATTAATGTCTTTTGTTCATCAAGTTAAAAAGATGTTGCAGTGCACTGATAGCTGGAGTCAAGGAACTTTGCTGGTGTCAAGCAAATGGTTCAAATGAAACAGGAAGATGACTGTTAGATATAGTGATGATAGGGAGTCAAGGTTTGAAACATTTCTGTTTCCTCCTTTTTATGCAGCCTTCAAAGATGAGACAACCGTGATTTCTACCATTTGCTTTCAATGTAGCTATAAAGAGCAAGTCCTCATCTTCATAAGATGAGAGATCAGTGATCTCCAGGAACTGCTTTCAAGGTAGCAGTTTCACTTATGTTACTGCCACAAGGACTAAACCACCATCTTTTACTTCTAGAGGAATATATTGTGAGATACACAGGTGTCTCATTCACCAGATTCATCAAGGAGAGTGTCAAATTAAGTGGCTTGTCAGGGGTCAGCATCCCCCGGATCTCTCATGCACTCAAGTCATTGTACTACCAGTACCAATATGATTCCGTCATAGGCCATGTGGATGCAAAAAATGACCTGAGCCATACCTACCTGGAGTATATGAGGAGAGAAAAATAGAACTCTTGGAATATGAATCCCAGGCTGGTGTGAGCCTAGCATTTTTGCAGCATTCTATCTTCTCCAAGGATGATGTCACATTACCAACATAAGATAATTGACTTTAATAACTGGCTTAGTTGTTGGTGTTACTGCAAGGTGGTACAATATGTGTCTGACTGGGTGGATATTGTAGACAGGCCATGTAATTTACCAAGGATGGTCTTCTCCTGTTCCCCCCCTAGGTTTTTGAATATTGGCTAAAGTCTTGTCAGCCCTTATAGTGCCCTTTTAGGCAGCGCTAATTTGATAAACCTACCAACATTGCTAAACTGACTCACAAAACTCAAAAGGTGTTACTGTTCAATCCCAGTTGTCTAAACAGGAAACTCCACTCCTTGCGAGGTCTCTTCATCTTGAATAATATAGACATCTGTGCAGTTTCATAGCTTGGTTTAAAGCTACAGAGAGCACCAAGGTAGTGCAAGGCTATAATGCCTTCCCCACATTTAGATCAACTACTGGGTGGGAGGTTGGCATAATGGTTAAGGTGTTTACCTTACCTTTACCTAACTACTGCACAGGTATAGTTTAAATGTGGTTGAGTCACAATTTATATCAAACACACCTCAAGGCTGGTCAAACAGTATGTCACACTTGAGCTTCTCCACATTCAACTTATCATAAGTAAAGTCCCATACCATATCCTTGCAAGCTACAGATCTGCCTCCATGACTCAGGAAGCCAATACCATATACTGAAACAAACTGGAGTCACCCCCATTTAACCCAACAAAATATGGCTACTTTAACTTCACCAACATTACTGGTTATCATACATGACCAGTGACATGCAGACCCAGAGATTCCTGGACTTTTTTAACACAAGCACACTGGAACAGCTAGTTTGCATGCCCACTGGAGGTGCAAGTATATTGGACTTGGTCCTCATAAACACAGGGGAATGATGCACATCCTCTAGTGTAAATTCCTGATGAGTCAGGTCAGGCCAGAAACCTGTCTCTTTTGAATTAAATATTAAGCCTGAGACTTCAGCTAACCCCAGAACATTTTAAAAATATTTAAGGCTAACTATTTCTTACTAAGGCACAATCTAGAAAACTTCCCAGCCCCATCAAAACCTGAGAACACAGCTGCCTATGAAGAATTGTTCACAAAAACCCTCTGCAATCATGTAAATAGATGCATAGAGTCAGCAGTACTACTCAAAATAAACATGGGGCAACCCACCAAGGTAGAATTTCAGTATGAATAGGTTGTATAACAAAAGAAAGAAAATAATGTACAAAAACAGGAAGGGTATTGCCTATTAGGTAAAAACTCCCTCATCAATCTAAATATGCAGCTCAGGGGCTAATCATGTCTTTCAAATCCAAATCTGAGCTAAGGGCAGCCATTCATCAGTTATGTCCAGAACCTAAAAAGTAATGCCCAACAATGGAACAAACTTAAGAGGTAAGGTACAAACCCTTATGTAACCCAGTGAATAGCCAGCTGGCTTACTGACAGGATCCAGGAAGTTAGAATTGGGGAGTCCACCTCTACAAGGAGGCCAGTGACAAACAGAGCCCATCAGGGATCAGTCCTAGGACCTCTCCTTTTTGGGATTTACTTCTCTAAAGTCAAAGCCAATGTCAATGATCTCTGGCTGACTAAATTTGTAGATGACTGCAAATTGAGTGCTGCCATTGAATCACCCACTGACACAAGTGCTCTCCAGGAGGGACTGACACAGACAAATAACTGTGCCAGAGCCATGGAATAAAGCTTAATGCCAAGAAATGCATAATAGTATCCTTCAGGAAGTCATCAACCCCTGGTAACTATCATATTGAAAACACACTCCTAAGAGTTGACCCAGTAGTCAGGGACTTGGGGGACATCCATGGACAATAATCTAATCTTTGACCAGCACATGTCTACAGTGGTGAGAAAATAACTCTATGTTTTGCAACTTATAAACAGAGGTATGGCATCTAGGTCCACAGAAGTTATTGTTCCACATTATTTGGTATTCATCAGACCTAATATTGAGTACAATTCCCCCTTTGTTATGTACCTAACCAGGCATATCCAACAACTGGAATGTCCACAGATGTTCCACACTAAAAGAATACAGGACATAAGTAATAGATTCTATGCAGACCGCCTCAAGCCCTATCCTTGTATTCTGTCTCCTATAGGCTGTTGAGGGGAGATCTATGCCTGGCACAAAAGGCATTGTCAGACCCCACTCTGATGGACGTCCTGCATATCCACAATACAAACGACACCAGAATTATCCATTCTAAAGACTAAAACCTTGCCTGTGACATAAATACGACCTGCCAGAGAGACAGGTATTTATCTGAAAGAGTACCCCTTCTGTGAACAGGCACCCCATCCATGTGAAGCAGAGTTTCTCCCTTACCAATTCAAGTGTAACTTGGACAACTGAAGGGGGAGCAGGAAATTCATCCCTAGTTTGTCCCCTGCTTGTAAGTGTTTTGCCTCCCATGCTTCTCCTTGCACTTATCAATGGTTCCGGAACTTGTCAGAGATTTAGGATACATGGCTAGGCTTAAAAAGATCCTTGCAGTCATTAGCCTAGTAAACACTCATGAACCTGTTAGCATCAGAAATACCTATTCTAAGGACCTAAATCTCATCTGTGATATAGGTTCATAGGTTCATAGGTTGGTACTAGGCTATCAGCCCTAGGGCCCCTATACAAATATCAAGCTTCCTGGCTATTTCTTCCCATTTTTTTCTTCCCAATTTGCCCTTCCCGGACCTGACTAAGCAGCTGACGTGAACGGATCCCTGGGGTGAATTTCCTTTCTCCCATCCAATCATCAAGGTCTCTCCTCTTGAAGAGGAGGCAAAGTGCACAACTCTGAGATGGGTGTATCTGGCAATCAGTTGGAGTCTCTGGGTCTCTTGGTCAGTGTGATGACAAGGTTTAGATCCCTGTTTGTGTAGCTGGTTTAGATCCCTTTCTTTAAGTGTAGCAGCCGAGTGGGGCTGGGATTTTCAGCATGGGTGCGTATTGTTGCCTGGTTTGGCCTGGCCTTGTATGTTAAGCAGAGATCATAGCTGTAGATTTTTTAGAGTGAGTTAGTAGCTGGGCATCTGCTTTGGGCCTGTGATTCTTTTAGTGAGGTATTTCTGGTGATTTTTTGGGTGTTGTTTCTGTCTGAGGAGTGTTGTTGTATGTGGAAACTTGTTTATTACAATGGGTCGTAATGAGGGATGATGGGTAGTGGGACAATGACCTCCTTTTTCTGGATGAAAAGCCTTTTCGTGATGAGGTGTGCTACATGAAAGGATTTCCTAGAATATTGTGATGATGTGGTTTGTCCTAAAGTGGTTATGTTGTCCTGTGTCCACCCTCAACTCTGTTACTCTTATCACACTTTCTGTGTTTAGTGTTAGTGTGCCTACCACCCTATGTGGTTTTTCATGGATACATGTTTTTTTATAACAATATATTTCTTTTTTCCCAGCTGCATTTTAACATCTGTTTCTTGGCATTGAGCTTGAGCCCATTGCTTATTATTTTCATCATTCATTTTTTCATTTTCCAAGTTGTCTTCTGCATTTGGGATTTCAATAATGGCTCCTTTTTGTTGACCTGTACTTCACTTTGACAGAAGTCACAGAGCCAAACACCATGCCCCAGGACTGAACCTGGACTGAACCCTGGAGTCACTTGTCTGGTGGGATCTGAAGCTAGTTTGTTTAGGGCTAGGGCACAATGGTGTGGGTTCTATCAGTAAGCCATTTTACAGTACAATTAAGTGGGTTAAATAGGATTAGGATAGTATGTTAGGTGTGAACTCCCTTAATGCCTAGCTTGAAGGTCTGATAGGCTGTGTAAGACCACCTTACCCTTGTCAGGTTCTCTGGAGACTGATCCAAAGAAATGGCTCTGGGGTGTGAGAGAAAAGATTCCAGTCACAACATTGAGAGGTCACGGACCTTTGAGGATGTCAAGGTGGGTAAGTTGTTAAATGATAAGTTTTGTGATGGTTTTGTCCATAAGGCAGATGATAAGGCTGGTGAACTGATTGGAATGGGATAACTGTAGCTCTGCGCCACTCCTGAGCCTGAGAGCCTGAGGTGAGGCTGCTATTAAACATGACACTTGGGTGAGGTGCCAGTTCATGTTGTAGTTCATGTAGTACACACAGCCCTGTGGATGTCATGGTCCCCCATGGATGCTGTATTCTTGGCTTTAGAGGTTTGTACCTGTGTGTGTGTTATGTTTGGAATTTGGCTTCCGGTATTGAGATGGGCCATTTAGGGGGTGAGAGGTTGGCAAGTTGGCATGGCAATCGGATATTGCCAATATCCTTGGATCAATTATATTTTCAGTATATTTGTTGCCATTCTGTTTTTCATCAGAGCGAGCTCCATTAGCATTTTGGCATAGTTATATAAACAGGATATGTTGGAGGGACAGGTATGTGTTTCAAATATTATCCCTTTCTAGTATAGGCTTCCCATCCATGTGAAGCAAAGTTTATCTGTAAACCTTTTCAAATGTAACTTAGACCAGTGGATGGGAAATCAAATTTATTCTTGGTTTGGCACCTGTATCATTAATGGACAGGGTCAGCCAATGAATGCTTGTTGTGTGAAAGCCTGAATCACAACTGTAAAATTCCTATAGCACGTTAGCAATATTTTGGTACATTTGGGGTAAGATTTGCTAGGCTTAAAATGGTTCTTTGACCAATAGCCTAGTAACCACCTATGAACCTATTTGTATCACTGATGGCACTGGACTTTGAGTGACCCTGAATTATCTTAGAGATGGAATGTGAAGGTGTTCTTCGTGCCTTCTGTGACTGTTCTTTGTCTCTGTGTCTTTCTACTAAAAAAATGGTCCACTATAGACAAAGACAGATAGACTGTGATGACAGGTATTTCCTGATCTCTTTAATCTACCAATATTCTTGCTGCAGTACTGTATTGACCTCTGCCATAGATTGGAAATATACCTGACCCCTGCAGTGAAATTATAGTTAAGGTCAATATTAACTACTTCATGGAGAATAATGTGACACATGGATGCACTATGATTAATCACATCTTATTTAACTCAAATGTAACTAATCTCCACCAAAATATTTACATCTTCAAAAAAGTCACACACCAAAGTTCAGACATTAGGCTCTATATATATCAACTCGAAGGCCACACAACCTCAGAAGAAAGGGAAAGGTCATCTTTACCTTGTTCCCTCTTCTTCAAGTCCTTCAAAACTGAAATTAAAAGCACAGCCTCTACAACAGTGTCAATCCAGACACTGTGGAAGCAGTGTTCTCTGACTTAATGGAACATTACATGATTCCTTGTTCTATTACCCTGGAAGATTCAGACTTTACCTAAGTGGACGAATATTGTTAAATATTGGCTTTGATCCAACAGGACCTATTCTTATGGGGCACTTCAAGTAACCTGGATCATGACTGTTCCATCTCTCCATATGAAAGTCCTGCTATAATCCAGTCACTCATATGAGATAATAGATAGTCAGCTTGACATCTAAATGTAAGTTATGACCGGACACCTCATTAATAACTTACAACCTGTTCCACCTTGCAATAGCAAAATGATTACTATTGGTCACTTACATTTCTTCATGATTCAGATGTAGGGTGGTCACGGGGTTGAAAGGCTATATTCCTGCCCTTTATGGATACAGCTGGCTACCTGAAACTGTACTATCTTTTCTGTAAGACAACAGTAACTTTGGATGGCTCAAGATATCAGAAGTAAGAAAAAACATACTCTACATTGATAGAAACATGAGGAAGAACAACACAGATATGTGGTGATATGCCTCATTTACAACTGAGAGAAAGAAAATGGAGGGGATCAAGGTTAAACTATACAGCTACTGAGTTAGATTTAAGTCACTTTTCAGGTTTGAGGAATAGTTTGGTAACTGTAAAATAAAACTGGGGCTGCAGTTTTGTGACTGTGAGTGTTATAAGACAAAAGGATGAAGGAATTATATTATTATATAAGTCTATAAGAGTAGAGCTGAAGACAGTAACAGAAAAGGAGAGGAATGATGATATCTTGTGAGCATGTATATGTATTTTTAAGAAAATTTCAATCAAGAATCATCTTTAGAAAAATATCATTTATTTAAAGAACTATGCAAGTGTTGCATTTCACAGCAATGCTTTGACTTCAGATAGTTTTTCACAATGTAAACTATCCTATTTTCAGAAACTGCTGACTATGATCCATGGACCTCCACACTTTTATTTGCATCACTTAAGGCATGAACATGTAGACTGTGGCTGGCAGCATGATATTCTGTTCATGAAAATGGGCTATCCTGCAGCTCTATGTTTAATTCCCACAGCCTCTACATGCATATTGTATAAGATACAACAAAACATATAACCAAATGAAAGCACTTAGTTTCCCCTAAAAGGTACAATTGTATCTAATGGGACGTAACCCACAAAAAAAGAATAATTACATAAAGGAGAGGTTTTACTGAAATAATACACATACTGTTATGCTGGAGATGTACAGTGATGTCAGGTGGAATATCTTGTTAAAATTCTGTTGGATATGTTGAATATGAACATAATACATGAGTGGTGCTTGTATCAAGCACCATCTACAAGATATGTAAAATACATATTATAAATTAGTGGTAGGTACCTAGCTAGCTAGATACAGTGGATATAAAAAGTTTACATACCCGTGTTAAAATTCCAGGTTTTTGTGATACTTAAAAAATGAGACCACAATAAATCATTTCAAAACTTTTCCCACCTTTAATGTGACTTATAACCTGTACAATTCAATTGAAAAACAAACAAATCTGTTAGGGGAAAAATATAAAAAATGTACAATAGGCTGGTTGCTTAAGTGTGCACACCCTTAAACTAATACTTTGTTGTGTGTGCACACCTTTAAACTAATACTTTGTTGAAGCATTTTTTGATTTAATTACAACATGTAGTCTTCTTGGGTACACACCTGCCATCAATTAAAGAGACTCTGATTAACCCCAAATAAAGTTCAGCTGTCCTAGTAGGACTTTCCTGACATTTACTTGATTGCCTGCTATAGCAAAAGCCATGGTTGACAGAGAGCTTAGAAAGCATCAAAGATATCTCATTGTGGAAAAGTATCAGTCAAGAGAAAGGTACAAAAATATTTCCACAGCATTGGATATACCATGGAACACAGTGAAGACAGTCATCAGAAAGTGGAGAAAATATGGGACAACAGTGACATTGCAAAGGACTGGACGTCCCTCCAAAATTCATGAAAAGACCAGATGAAAACTGGCCAGGGAGGCTGCCAAGAGACCTACAGCAACACTGAAGGAGCTGCAGGAATTTCTAGCAAGTACTGGCTGTGTACTACATATGACAACAATCTCCCATATTCTCCATATGTCTAGACTATTGGGTAGGGTTGCAAGATGGAAGCCTTTTCTTACACAGAAAAATATCCAAGCCTGGCTAAAGTTTGCAAAACAATACATTGTCTCCCAAAAGCATGTGGGAAAATGTGTTATGGTCTGTTGAGACCAAGGTTGAACTTTTTGGCCACAATTCCAAAAGGTATGTTTGGTGCAAAAACAACACTTCGCATCACCAAAGAACACCATCCCCACGGTGAAGCATGGTGGTGACAGTGCTTTGGGGTTGCTTTTCTTCAGCTGGAACTGGGGCTTTAGTCAAGGTGGAGGGGAATTATGAACAGTTCCAAATACCAGTCACTTTTGGCCCAAAACCTTCAGGCATATGCTAGAAAGCTGAAGATGAAGAGGAATTTCACCTTTCAACACGACAATGACCTCAAGCATACATCCAAATCAACAAAAGAATGGCTTCACCAGAAGAAAATTAAAGTTTTGAAATGGCCCAGCCAGAGCCCAGACCTAAATCAAATAGAAAATCTTTGTGGTGACCTGAAGAGGGCTGTGCACAAGCGATGCCCTTGCAATCTCACAGATTTGTAGCGCTTTTGCAAGGAAGAGTAGGCAAATATTCCCAAGTCAAGATGTGCCATGCTGATAGAGTCCTACCCAAGAAGACTGAATGCTGTAATTAAATCAAACTGTGCTTCAACAAAGTATTAGTTTAAGGGTGTGCACACACAACAAAATATTAGTTTAATGGTGTCCACACTTATGCAACCAGTGTATTTTACATGTTTTTATTTTTTAATATTTTTTCCTCAAACAGATTTGTTTGTTTTTCAATTGAATTGTACAGGTTATAGGTCACATTAAAAGTGGGAAACGTTTTGAAATGATTTATTGTGGTCTAATTTTTTTATATCACAAAAACCCAGCATTTTAACAGGGGTGTGTAAACTTTTTATATCCACTGCATATATGTAAATAGATAGTCGTAGCTCTGTACAGTACCTAGTAACTTGGCTGATTACAGAGGCAAGACAAAATGATGATATTATTGTAATAATTACATCTCATGTTGTCTGTAGCCATGACAAAGGCTACTCAGCAGGGTTGATATATCTCAGGATAAGTACAAAAGCAAAAAAAAATGTTATTTGCATTTGTGCAGTTTACAGTTATAAGGGGGCACATGTTTTTCTTAGATTATTTTTTATTAATTTTGGTAAGTATTTGTTTCTTTATTTCTGTTTGATAACAGGGTAAGTGGACTGGTCAACAGACCCTTTTTAGCCATGACTCGGGTGCCATGCTGCAGGACACAAACAGAAAATGTATTATATATAGACAACATATTACATAGAGCTATACATAGTACAGTAATGACATAGAAACAAATGTATATGTATGCTATTTACAATTATAAATGAAAGTGATATTATTTACCATATTTACAATTAAGGTAGGCTTTAAAGAGTGGTCATTCGTTAAAAGCATAGCTTTATAAGAAAGGTGTGACTACAGCATGAGTTGCAAGGACTAGTCATTGTCATGGAAGTAAGAATATTTGATGTCAATAAACAGTTGTCCTGTGTGTATGTATATATATATATATATATATATATATATATATATATATATATATATATATATATATATCTGTATATATATATATATATATATATATATATATATATATATATATATATATATATATATATATATATATATATATATATATATATATATATATATATATATATATATTATTTTATTTTTTTTTAAAAAAAAGTAAGCATCTAGTTATTTAGCAAGACAATGAACCTAACTTTGTATTTCTTCTTTTGTTTATACTGATCCAAGGTCTTTTGTCTAGTACAGCTATTTAAAATTATAATTTGCCACATATACATGTGTGAGCCTAGGTGGATGAATTAGCCAATCGGTAGCTGAGCTTGGTATCGGTAATGAAATGCTCTAGCTGCTGCTGTAAAAACAAAAAAACAACGTGTACAAATAGAAAAGCAGCACAGCAGACAGGATGTTCTACAAAAAATATCTCCAAGAACATAGCTTCACAGACTACCAAGTCACCAAAACAAAAACTCCCTGATCACAGAATGGAGATTACAGTGGATAATACATGATCATCATTATTAAAATACCCCTAACCCTGACAAAAAAAAATATTATCCTTTGAGACACAAAACACTAAAATGATCAATCCAACCACAAGAAACTCAAAAAACGCGCAACCAGCAAAAATGAACGAATTTGGCACAACTGGAGCAATTCTCTGCCACAATCCAAAACTTTCTGGGAAAGATTCCCTAGCACTACTTCCTGAACAACTGCACCTTAAACTGGGTCCCCAAACGCTGCGCAATCTGCACTGACACTCAGCTGTCCAGGAAACATCCCCCACCAAGCTCCGTTCAAGTTCCTGAGATTATTCCAAACCAAACTTAACACAGTCATTTCTCACAAAAAATACAAATTAGCAATTACTTTACATTAACACTTCTATTTTTAACAACCCATTCCACTTATATTGTAAAATTAGTAAAAGTAAAAGCACATGTCTACAAAATAAAAGAGCCCTCCGTCCTTTGTCAAAATGTAGTCCCAGAAGCTGAAACACTCATTCAACTCCCCGCACCTCCTTGAAAACTATATGACCTGCGTCTTATAGTTATATATTTGACATTTTTTTTATTATCTGCGACGAGCTCTTAGAAGCCTTCTCGAACTGCATACCCTACTTGGATTTTATTACCTCCTTTGATTTTCATCCTGTCTGTTTGTGGTTCAAAAGAATGGTTCCTCATCCACCATTCATCCTTCCAGGGACCTCATTATCAACATTTACAGATTTACTGAGTGCTGCATTCCAACACAGTCAGAAGGACTGATAGACAGTGACACACATTTTTTATGAGTCCGTGGTGCATTCTCTTCACATCAAGATGTCCAGGCTCATCAACAACGGGTTCACCTCCAGGCTCAGAGGTCAGCGTTCAGTCTCAGTTCAAGAGAGAACCACACTACCCAAGTTGGTGTGACTCGATGCTCAAAGGGGGTTAAGGACACAGGGACACAGTTTAAACCCATCCCCAACATACCCATAATTCCTACATTGCTATGCTATCAAGGCACCAAAATCTAACAAATCACATGTCCCATCACTGGGACATTATCTTGGGAAATCAAACAAATCAACACTCAATAGACAATATCTCCCCACCATCATCTGAAATCCTCATCTTGCAAATTCATCTTGGTGGTCTGCAAAACTAAAACTCAAGATCTTCTGATTGAGATACACAACACCTTCAGATTTGGACAGCAACACCATGTCCACAGAACCAAAGGGATATTCACATATTAACAATTGTTGCAAAGGCAAATTTTGAAATTAGGGGCAAATTCATTTTTACAAAAAGCTCATAAATCTCCATTTTTTTTATTTTTATTTGCCCAGCCCAATTCCGTATGCTAACATTTGCCAGCAGTTTTGCAGCAGGCAGCATTTTCACTAGCAAAACCAAGACGGAAGGGGCTGGCAAAAATAAACCTAGTTAAGGGTGGAAAACACTCTGAACTCTAGGAGGACCTAGAATTTCACAGTACTTGTTGCACTACAAACTGACACAACCAACTATTGCAAACTTGACTAAATCAAACACAAGGGCTCTTTTTTCGGAATTACTTGAGGACTCCCTACCACTTGTCAGGACAAATAAATTAATTCATACTGAAAGCAGAAAATGCTCATGTCAATGTAAATAATTCAATGTAAAAGATGCTCTGACTGTAGGTAGATAACCCTCTACAGCCACTCCTACAAACTTCCACTGTCTCCTTGCACTAAAGCTTGTTAACTTGCTGTTAAATATTAATTTAAATATTTGTTATTTAAATTAGCTAATTAGCCCAGCTCACATTACCGATTGGCTAATTCATCCACCTAATTTAAATATATGTACTATTTAAGTGACTTGCCTTGGCACAGTATTTCATTCTGAAGAAGATCTGTACATCAATAAAGATCGAAAGCACTAAATACCGAAGTTACACTCCATGTCTTTGTCCTTCACTAGATGCTCAGGAAGTTTTTTTACTTAATAGTTTTTTGTACTTCTATCTCTCTTGTCGGTTCTTCAGTTTTTGTAAATATATATATATATATATATATATATATATATATATCCCCTTCTAATACTCAGACGGCTGTATCATCAAATTTCTTTTTTGTGAGACAAAAATCGAGAAAATGAAATACCCAAATGGTGAATTTTTCCCAGGGCAAGTAAACACTTGCCCAACATGCCCTTTTCTACACTGCAGTGTGATCCTGAAGTTGGCCTAGAGACAGCTCTTTGTTCATGGAAGTTTCTAACTTCTTGGCTGTGTCTAAGTGTATAGTTTCTCTCCTTGATTTGTAATTGTGTTTTCGGGGAGGGCGTACAGTTTCCCATTTTACTAGCTTGTAGATTTGACAGTAAAGTAGAAATGTGGCTCTGTCATTTACAGGTAGCAAATTAAACTGCTGTAGAAGTTGCCAGTGATGAATTGTGGGTTCTGCTGGAAGGATTAATCTGCAGATCTTGTTGGTCATAGTTTGTATTTTACATGTGTTTGAGCTAAAGTATAATATTACAAGATGGAGACCATGATCAGTTTTAGGGATTAGCACATTTTTAGTTAGGGCATTATGAGTTGTAGGGGTGAAGAGATGTGAGATACATAGCATATTTTTAATTGGTGGAGTGTTCAGCTAGTAATATTGACAGTATGCTTGGTCAATGAAAGAGTAACATCCAAGGTGGGCCTCGGGTACTTCTGATCTGTTAGCTATTGGTATAGGTTTGACATCAGTATCTGTAATAAATTGATTTGGGGATTCCTGGAATTTTTGTGAAGTGCCACATATCATGATATTAAGCTTCAGGGAATAGATTAGAACCATTTTTTATTTATCAAGTAGCATAAATCTGTAACTCTGGATTGCAGTTTCTGTTGATGGATCAAGGTTCTTACATGATTCAAGTATTAAGATATCATCTTCATGAAGGACCAAGTTGAGGTGGGGCAGTGGACACATCCTTGATGAAAATAGGAAATAACAGTGGACCAAAGATGGATCCTTATGAAACTACTATTTAAACAGTGTTTTCAGTTAAAATGCAAGTTCCTATGTGTACTTGGAATGATGTATTTTAGAGGTAATTTTAAAAAGTATCGTATTCTGTTTGGGCCAAAATTGAATTTGCTAATTTTGTAGAGTGGCAGGTTATGATTTATTGGTTCAAATGCCCTTATATCAATGAACAGACCCCCTTGTTAGTTTTGAATCATTCATATTGTTATAAATTGTGTCAATGGCTCTTTATGATACTGTTATGGTACTGAAGGAATTTCTGAACTATGCTGTTCATCACAAAGAACCGCATATTTCTTTATGTGAACCCAGAGTTGCTTGTATATAAGTTTTTCAAATATTTTCATTATAGGACACAGGTTTGCTATAGGTCTGTAATCTTTGTATTTCCTTAGGGTTTGCTTTTTGGGGGATTAAAATCTGTAGGGAGAATATAAGTGGTAAAGTGGAAGTTGAATATATGACTGAGATGAGCTGTTATGAACTGAGCTGTCATTTTCTTGAAGATGAACTATAGTTTTGAGAGCTTAGAGCTGACTTTTCCATTTATGTTGAGAACTGTTTTAGCTTCTGTAAGACTTAAGTCACTGAAAGTAAAATGATGGGCTGTAAGCTGCCAAGTGTATAGTTGGAAAAATGGAATTTAGGAATTTTGTGTTGTACTGTCAAATAGTGAGGGGGTCTGAACATGGATGTAGTCCTTGGTTAGGTTATTAACAGTGTGCTTGTTTGCTTATTTCTACAAACTAGATGTTGGTTTCAGAAGAGTCGATAATGATGTCTTCTGCCTTCCACAGCTATCTCTATCAACCTACAATAGCACAAAATGTTGTGAAATGCATACTCCACTGACATATAAGTCACACACAAATTATGAAGCAAATGGGTGGAAAATGTTTGCCACTGTTTTACAGGAAAGTTATTTGAAGCATGTTGATATTATGCAACTTGCTAAGAGGCATACAATTCTAAAAGCTCTTCACTAAAACAGAAGCAAACTGAAAATCCTTTTAACTAACCACACATGTCCATAATATATTTTATTCATTTATTTTTAAATATCTCTTTATCCATTCAAGGTCATTAGGGAGCAAAATCATATCTTGATGATCAAAGGGCATAAGGCAGATATACAGTACTGGATTTGAAAACAGTCTATTGCAGGATGTACAAATGCAATTACATTATTCATATACCTAGCAATTAATTAAAAGATTACCAACTCATCTGTTAGATTGTCTTTTGGATATGGAAGGAAGAAAGACCATGTGAAAGCCCACACTAATACAAGAAAGGCTTGTAGACTCCATATAGTAGACATCCCTGCCAGGAACCAAAGTGAATAACCAAGCAGTGTGAGGGAGCAATATTTATCATTGTACCACTATGTCACACAGGTTTGAAATATGAGTATTATATTTTCATTGCTGGTATCTCTGCTACAGGCAGCTAGTGAAGACACCACAGCACAAAAGTACAATGCTCAAACCAAGAAGTAATGATGAAAACCCCGGCCATCGAATTCCATACCAAGAGCAGGAAGTCAAGGTTACCAAATCAGTGATTATTTATTTATTTATTTTTATTTTATTTTATACAATTTTATTTTATTTTATTTAAGGGGGTCTGTTCATTGATATAAGGGCATTTGAACCAATAATCCCTATTTACCTGCACAATAGCCGAGGCCTGAAATACACTTCCAAACCACATAACCACCATGACCTCTCCAAAACAATTTAAGAACCTTCTAAAAAACACTACTCTAATAATTGGCTATGCTCATGCTACTCCTCAGGTTAATCCAGACAGTGGCAAATCATTAAGATCCCCACCAATATATATTTAATCCTACAAAGTACTGTAAAGTTCCTTGTAGAATTAACCTCTACTGGCCATATGAATGAAGAATTCTTCCTTACAAAACTGAATCCTAATAAAGAGTAACCTCCTAATCTAAGACGATCTCTCAAATTGTATCCTAACAATTAAACAACCAACTCTAGAACTTTTTCCTAGCAAACACCTGCTCTTTTTATGCTCTCCCTACTAGGTAATAAAAAAAAAAAAAAAAAAAAAAAATATTACTTTTTGTATGACTGCCTACGTATGACCTATTGTGTAGACTAAGAATCTAGCAATCATTTTTATGTGACCTATGTATCATGTGATATTTAACTGTGTATGACTATTTGCTGAATAGAATCACACTGACAACTTGTAACTTTTACATTAACCTGTATTGATGCTTAATACATCTGTACCAAATGATTTAACCAACTTGTAAATTAACTAACTTGGAGCTTTTCTTCCCAGGCCTCTGCTGAAAATGGACCTGCGTCCAGTCGGATTCTCCCAGTTAACAAATGTAAAATAAATAAATAAAATAAATCAGTGAACAAGATAAAGATGACTACAGTAGTCCATATAGGAAGAAATGAAATTATGCACCATTGTTGTGATGTTGAAAGATGGAATTAGGTGACTGATTCAGGGGATGTTTACTACTGACTGCACCATTAATACCCCTACTATCTGTATTGCTTCATTCCTCCTATGCATTTCTCACCATTCTCACCCAGCCTTGCAACAGACTATTCTATTATTCTAAAGGATTTTCTTAGTTATTGGTTGCTGCTAATGCACTTAAGTGATGGACAGAGTCTCCTAATAGCACAGGCAATGTTAGTATAGCAGGAGCCAATATGTAGAAAATGAATAAAACCTTAAAGTCCAAACAGAAAGGAAAACACATAAATGATGAGTTAGGAATACATCACACACTACTAGCAGACCCTGTAGTAAAAGTAGGAATAGCACATGCCTATTTCCAGTAGACATGAATTAAAACAAGGACTTTGAAACCTATCTGCACAGCCACAAAATCATGTTTCTCAAGTTGTGTGGGTCCTACTGCAAGAGCACTTATGACACTGCCAATGGTAAGAAGGGAATAAGGGATACAGAAGAAGAGAGCATAAAGAACAAAGGAGGAAACAGGGAAAGATGCATGAGAAGGGGAAACAGAGACTACAGAATATAATGAAAGTGGAAGAAAGAAGGAAGGCTGAATGATTAAATTGGGTACGTTGTTGCAGATATCCACAGACAAGAGAGAAGCAAGGCTGAGTGAAGAGTGAGATGCATTATTTTTTAGGTTATAGCACAAGAATAGCTCCACTTGTTTATTTTAATAATAATTTCTAAGTCAATTAAACATTCCCGCTAACAGTCTAGCACCAAAGAAATGGGCCCTATTTAGGGTTCCCACCTTCAGTGGCCTTAAACTACCAGTAAAGAAGTATTAGTATAAGAATATTATATCCACATCTGTATCAAGACGGCTCTGACATTTTAAATGCTTAATACCATGACTATTCAAATTTTGTGTTTGCAGGCTAAATAAAAGACATTATTTACAAACTTCTGGCTGTCTAATCTATGTACCATTTGTAACATGAGAAGTGAACAGAAGTGTAGGAAAACCCAGAACCAGTCTTATGTCACTTTTAATAGAAATCAAAACATGGATCTTGTTATTCAATAATGATTACTGAAAATCTAGTGAACTTCAAAGGAGGAAATTAGGTACATGTTGGATTTGGCACCTGAGATCAGACTCTGAGGAATGACATGGCTAATCAAGCTTGCCTGTCTTTAAAGTAGGGGGAGGTAAATACCTGGGTACACGTTTGGAGTAGAATCATTGCTGGAGACAGGTAAACATGGTGAGGTGTTCTTCACAAGAGCAGCAGGGCCTTCGTGTACATGCATATGAGGGAAGGTGGGTACATACATCCCAACAGCCCTATTCACATCAGTTCTTTGGATACTTCATGGCATATGCAGGGTAACACTAGGGAGTTAAGGGTGGAACACCAAACAGCTTGCAAGTATCTCATCCCAAGAGGAAGAAAACAGCCAACTGATCAATGGGAGGGAAGCTATATGGTCAAGGGAGGGAAAGAAACAAAATAAAATATATAATAGTTCTGACTAGTACCTAAAGGTCATATCTACTGTATGGAAATTTGTATAATGTATTATGTGAATATTTTTTAGTTATAGATTGCTTGGAGTAAAGTAACTATTCATCTAACAATGGGACATAGGAACATTTTCTTAATTTGGTAATTAATTTATAAGTTGCTTCAAACAGTGTATGTTCTATTTCATTATAGCCCTATTTATAATTTTAGTTTAGTTTATTGAATATCTATGCTGTAATTGTATGACTGTTTGTATTTTTATCTATGTTTCTGCTGTTTAGTGCGGAGCTTTTCTATCCAGGAATCTAGTGAAAGGGGTTTTCCACCAAATCAACCCCTCCTGGTTAACAGACCTGTATAAATAAATAAAAAATAAATAAATAAGTCATTGCAGGTGCTGAGTGGATGACGATGGGTCCTGTGGAGTTATGGGCATCAGTGGCTGTTCTGGTCATCTTTGTTATAATCTGTCACTGAGCACCGTCATGTTTGTACCAGTGGTAATAACAACTCTGCGAGAGCGCAGATGAAAGGGTGGAAAAATTGAAAGTGGCAGTAAATGGGGACAGATGAAAATGGACTATTTATTTATGTCATTTTTTGCCATTTGTTTACCAGTATAGTCTTCTTGGCTGGTTAGAGCCCATTTTCAGTGGAGGCCCAGGGAGAAAATCTCCAAGGATATAAAACATATAACAGAAATGAACAGTCTTTAACAGTATGAATATTGTCTCAAAATATACAAAAATATACAAAAACATGCAAATATTGAAACATGAAACATGAAAATATCTGGAGTGTTTCTTCCCAGGCCTCCACTGAAAATTGGCTTAGTTCCAAGTTGGACTTTCCCAGTAAACTAATGTGAAATAAATAAATAAATACATAAATAAATAAATAAATAAATAAATAAATAAATAAATAAATAAATATTAACATACAAGTATTAGCAGAGAGCCCAAAAACATATATGGCGCAATCAAATGCAAACAGAGAATTACAGAAAATATTATAAAAAGTATAAAATATTCTGTAGTAAGGTTAAATTATCTGTAGTCAAACTGAAATATAAAATGAATGCATGAAGAAGAACTGATGTTAGGCTTTAGAAGGGGGAGGCTTGGTACAAGAACAGACCCAGTTAGCAGGGAGGTATTCTTCCAAAGAGGTTTTGAAGGAAGAGTGACACTGTAAGATTCTAATTGCTACAGGTAGGGCATTTCAAGCTCTGGCTACCATACAAGAGTAAAGGAGGTGTCCTGCAGGTAGTTTACGTATGTGAACCTGCAGAAGATGTTGATTCTCTGATCTGAGAGACCTTTTGGGTAGCTAGAGTGCTAATAATGAACTAAGAGCAGGACAGTCTGAAGGTTAGTAAATTATTTTATGTGCTGTAGTTAATTGCAAGTAGGTGAAATAGTGTGGGAGTTTGACAGTTCAGTGAGTGTAGAGATGTACAGTGGTTAGTATAGTGTTTCGCATTAGTTGTGAAGTTGGTGATTTTGTTATAACAGATTTTGAGCTCAGTTTTCAGGGAGGAGAGCAGGTTAGTAAGGGGGAAGCATAGATGAGAGAATGAAGTAGATAAATGGAAGCAAGTGTTTGTCTAGTGGAAAGACTAAGGAAGTGTTTATGCTGTAAAGAATGCCTACTTTTTTGTGTTTTATTAATATTATGCTGCATGTGCAGGTTGAATTTTATGTTTTCGTCAATTATTATTCCTGGTAGTTTAGTGTGATTAACAACTTTTATTCTACTGTTGTTCTGAGAGACTATAGTCACAAACTGGGAATTGTTTATGGGAGTATTATTCTTGGATATAAATACAGTGTTTGGTTCTGTTAGGATTAAGGGACAGATGATTGTTGTGTAACCAAATTTCAATGGACGTAAAAGCTGATTGTGTAATTTGTTGAAGGTTTGATGTAGAATCAGCCGAGCATATGATAGTTGAGTCATCTGCATATTGTATCAGGGACCCCTGAGTGAAAGAAGGAAGAGTTTTAATAAAGATGCTGAATAGAAGTGGTCATAATATAGAGCCTTGGGGAATGCCTGTGGAGTTGTGAAGATATGGAGATAGAGAGTTTTGCCATTTAACTACCTGTTGTCTATCTGATAGGTAGCTGGAAAACAGGGTCTATATTACATTGTCGAAAGTCGACAATGTCGAATCTGACATTGCCGACACGATAATAGCGAAACTGCAGAATATTGAACAAGTAAATAGAAATCTCTGTAAGGGGAGATTTCCATTTACTTCAATGTAGTGCGGTCTCTGAGTTGGTATATTTAAGTAGTGGGGGTGTGGAGGTGCAGGGGGGGGGGGTTTGCCACCTGCGTACACCATTTAGTTTTTTTTTTTTTGTTATTTTTTTTTTCTGAACATTCGATGTTTTAACAGTTCAGTCACTAAAGGTCGACCTTTAGTGATTCAAACTGGTAAATATTCGATGTTCTAATACAGACCCTGGAAAACAAGCCAAGAGAAGATTGTGAGAGACCAGTTTTTGAGAGATGATTTAGAAGAAGCTTGTGTGAAACTGTATCAAAAGCTTTTGATAAATTAAGAAATAGGGTGGAGACAATTTTGACAGAGTCTCGAGCTTTGTTGACAGTGTCCTTAAAGGATAACAAGGCAGTTGTAGTACTATGACTTGGTCTGAATTCATGTTGACTAGCAGATAGGATTTTGTTATTTAGGAGGACATTAAGGAGCTATATATTTACATATTTTTCAGTGAGCTTGGAGATAGGAGATAGGATGTCTATAGGACAATTGTTAGAGATATCATTTGAGTTGCTGCCTTTGTGAAGTGGTAGAATACA
The DNA here is from genome assembly GCF_019279795.1 of Protopterus annectens. Lineage (NCBI taxonomy): Eukaryota > Metazoa > Chordata > Ceratodontiformes > Protopteridae > Protopterus > Protopterus annectens. The sequence continues at coordinate 786,591,971 of NC_056748.1, read as the reverse complement.
AGCTTTTTTCAAAATTTTTGAGACATATGACTCTTGGATAGATCTGTTGGTTAGTATACTAATAGGGCAGGCTATGACATCTGCTGAAAGTTTTAGGTAGTCTGTGGGTAAATTACCTGCTGCATTAGAGCTACTAGGTTTTCATTTGAGAAGTACCCTTTTTATTATATAAGTTGGAAATGTAGTTTGGGACAAACTAAGTTGTCCTGGACCCATGAGTAAAGACGATGGGGGGGAGAGCAAGACTTGGGAGTAGGTGATTGGGTGATTAAATTAGTGTCAGGGAATGAAGGAGTGGAAGGGGATTGGAGTAGTTAAGGAAGGGAGGTAGGAAAGGGTGGCACTTAGGATGATCTAAGTGTTGGGAGCTAAAGGAAGTAGTTACATTTAGCGTGAGTTGGTGTATGATAGCACAGCTAGCTCACCTCCAGATGACCTGTAGGTATTTGGAGGATTGAGGTAGGTTTTGGATGTGATGGATGAGCGTTGGGGGATTGGTAGGTTGTATATATTTATATATATATATATATATTTATATATATATATATATATATATATATATATATATATATATATATATATATTTTTTTTTATATATATATATGTTTTTTTTTCTCTCTATCCCTGGCCTGGGGGGTGTGGGTGTGTGTGTCTGGGTGGTGGGGATCCTGTAGGTAGTGGTGGTCTAATGGTCTAGGCAATGGATGGTTAGGAAGGTGATGGGCAGGGAGGCCTGTCCAGAAAGCTGCAGCTGCTAGTTAAGTCACTAGACTTACCTGTAGTTCGGTGGTGATGGTGTTGAGGATTGTTGAATTCTCCCTGGGGGTTTCATTCTCTCTGGTGAGTGGCAGATGGCATTCCAGTCCACGCAGTCCTTCCTTGGCCTGGGGTTGGCGGCCAGGTGGTAGTAGGCTTCGCGGTTGGTGGGTACGGTGTTCTGTGGTGGCTTCCCTGCCTGAAGGGGATTTTCCCAGTTTCTCGTTGGTGGTAGTGGTGAGGGATAGTAAATTTCTCCCTGGTGGGTTCGTTAGGCAGTCCTGTCCATGCAGTCCTTGGGGGGCCTAGGCCCAGGGTCATCTGCCTGCTGTAGGATGCCTTGTGGTTGGAGGGTAAGGTGTCCGTGATGGTTACCCTGCCCGGTAGGCTTTCCCAGTAGTTATCGGTAGTCATGCTGTCATAGCTGGTGGTAGCAATGAGAAATGGTGATTTTCTCCCAACTGGGTTCATGTGGGGGTTTCTGTTGATCCCTGGCTCTTCCAAGGCCATAGGATGCCTCGTGGTTGAAGGGAAGGCGTCTGCGATGGTCTCCCTGCATGGAAGGCGTCTCCTGCTGTCCTTGGTGGTGTTAGCGGTGAGAAATGGTGATTTTTCTCCCTGGTGGGTATGTGTGTCAGTTTCCGTTGCTTCCTGGGCTCTTCTGATGCCGGTTACCATGGTTTGTGGCTGGCCTGGTTGCACGCATGCACACTAGTGGTGGCAGGCCAGCTCTTGCATTTAAAAGGGAAGGGAAAAAAAAAAGATTTCTTACATTAAGTTACAGTCAGGGAAGGGGAGAGGGAGGTTAATACTATGGCACCGTGAATATACAGAGTGTGACAAGGGGGGACCCACTTTAATTGTGGATGACCCTCTTTTAACTGGGGGGTAGGGGGATATTTAAAAAAAAAAAAAAATATATATATATATATATATATATATATATATATATATATATATACACACACACACGCACACACACACACACACACACACACACACACACACACACACACACACACACACACACACACACAAGTATTAATGTTATCTGTTTCTTTCTGCAGATGGCAACAGTAACAGGATTACGACAGCGATGCCCAGCAATTGTGGCCCAGGCGGAGGAATTATTCCAGGATATGATGAGGTCCGAGGAAGTGGTGGAGCCAGAGTCAGTTCCAGGTTAGAAGAGATGGCGCCCTGTGATGGAGAATCCAGGCTGGGGGAAAAGGCAGCAGGCGGAGAAGGAGACGGTGGCAGTGGATGCCCCGGTTCCCAGTACGCCGCAAGGCGAAGGTGAAGGTAATTATATTAATTTACCAATGGCTGGGGAACTAGCTGGTGAGGATGACGAGGGGGATGAGGTTGGAATATTGTTGGATGGGGACCTGGAAAGGGGAGAACAAGGAGCAGGGGGGGTGCAAAAGGGGTTGGGACAGGCAGCCGGGTACGCGGGTGGACAGATGGTGGGAGTGGACTTGGGCTATAGGGGACAGTTTGGCTGGCTTGGAGGTAGGATCTGACTTTGGACTGTTGCCGGGAGACTGGTTAGCCACTCAGGCACTGGACAGGACAATAGAGCAGTTATTTTAACATCACAAATCCCGGGATCGGTGAAGGAGAAGATCTGGAAAGGTGAGTATGTTGATGTGTTTGAGTTGATAGATGTGGAAGGGGTCCAGAGGTTAGTGGAAGCAGAGTCAGATGCTGGCAAGGACTTGCTGGCCGCATTAGTGGCATTGGGGAGGAAGAGGACAGGTAAGCTTAGACCTCGGATGTGGGACAATTGGGTGGTCAGTTTTATTTATTACATGGCGGTGCAGCTGGAGAAGGATGGAGCTTTGGCATTGCCCTTTTTGGGGTACTTCCTCACCATTTGGGAGGCACAATGTTTAAGGCCGGGGAATGCATGGTTGTAGTATGATCAGTGGTTCCGTAAACGGAAAGCCGTTGACCAATCTTTGCGTTGGGAGGTACATCATCCTGATATATGGCTAGCTACGATGATGGACAGCTTTGGTGGGTTTAATAGGAGAATGAATATGGGTGATGCAGGTGGAGTGTGTTGGCAGTTTAACAACGGTACTTGTTCATGGGTCGGGTGCAAGTTTGCACACACCTGCTTAAGCTGTGGGGGAAATCATCCTGCGACTTACTGCAAACAGCAGGGTCTTGGGCCATGGAACAACAATGGTACGGGGTGGGGGGTGACTATCTTACCTCTCACGGGTTACAGCCAGCTCAAGGTAGGGGTAATTTTCATGGATCCGGGGGATTTGGATCCTTTAGAGGCAATAGTGGGAGGGGTGTCCTTCCCTATTAAGGTTGAGGTATTGGAGGAGATGCTTCGGCGGTTTCCTGGTATTGCCCTAAAGACTGAGGTCATACAGGGGTTTCAGCGGGTATTTCCTATAAAGTCCACTGTGGGATTGGGGGGAGGAATTGTAAGAATTTCTGTTCAGTCCAAGGGAAAGAAGACATCTTTGAAGACCTGGTGGGAAAGGAGTGTAAGGCAGGGTGTTTGTGGGGTCCATTTGATAATCCGCCTTTTGTTAGCTACAAGGTGTCGCTTTTGGGGTTAGTTCTGAAGAAGCACCCTGGGGAGTTTAGACTGATACATCATCTTTCATTTCCGGAAGGGGGATCAGTGAATGATTTTATTGCAGATGAGGAAGTTAAGGTGCGTTACACCTCTTTGGATGATGTAGTAAAGGTGATCAGGGAATTTTGGGAGCCGTGGCTGGTCAAAGATGACATTGAGTCAGCTTTTCATTTGTTGCCCATCAGGAGGGAGGATTGGCCATTATTAGGGATGAAGGTTGGTGATAGGTACTATTTTGATACAGCTATGCCGATCGGGTTGTTCTGTGGCATGTGCAGTATTCAAGAAATTTAGTACTCTTTTACATTGGATCTGGAATCAGAGGGTGGGTATGCAGAAGGCAGTGCATTATTTGGATGACTTTTTGTTAGTGGGAGAAGAGAGGGTGGGGGCTCAATATGGGTTGCAGAAATTTACAAGCATGTGTGAAGAATTGGGTGTACCATTGGCCCAGCATAAGATGGAAGGTCCGGTGAGAGCTTTGGAATTTCTGGGGTTAACGGTAGATGCGGAACAGGGATTGTTTCGCTTACCTAAGGATGAGATAGAGAGGCTGCATTTAGCCATATGGGGGGTGGTGGCCAAGAATAAGATTCGGATCGGTAAAGTCATGGAACTGTTGGGGCTGCTGAACTTTGCCTGTCTAGTGGTGCATCCAGGGCAGATGTTTTGCAGGGCTTTAGCTTATATGTTGAAAGGGGGTAGGAGCAAGCATCATTGGGTGAGGGTGACCAAGCTGTTACAGGGGGATTTGAAGTTGTGGGATGGTTTTCTGCAACAATTTAATGGGATTTCTTTTTGGCAATCATATTGGGTTGGTCAGGAGAAACTTCAGTTGTTTACAGATGCAGCAGTGGGTATCGGCATAGGGGCATATTTTGGGGGGAGGTGGTTTGCAGAAGAATGGCCTCAGGATTGGAATGAAGAATGGAGGTGTGACGTGGCTTTTCTAGACTTAATGCCGATTTGGGCAGCTTTGGTGGTGTTGAAGGAGCAGTTGAGGAACAAGCGGGTAGTTTTCCATTCTGATAATATAGCTGTGGTGAAGGTGTTGCAAAAGAAGACAGCTAGGGCAGAATTGTTGTTGATGGTATTGCGAAAATTTGTATTGCAGTGCCTTTTAATAAATTTTTCTTTTACAGCAGTGCATGTGCCGGGGGTTAAGAATGATATTGCTGATAGTTTGTCCAGCTTTCAGTTTTGCAGGTTTTGAGGGTTGGCTCTGTGCGTGGTCGAAGTGCTAGAAACACTGCCAGAGGAGGTTTGGATTCTTGGGGCAGGATAATCAGGCATTTGGTGCAGCATTCTTGGGCTTCTTCTACAAAGAAGGCATACGGTAGGGCTATTTTTGATTTTAATCAATTTGTTTTGCAATTGCCAGACAAAGAAAGGGTGTGGTTGGAAGGATTATTGTTAAGGTATGTGGCTAGTGCTTGGGAGAAAGGTAAAGCCTTGCAGACAGTTAAAGTGGATTTGGTGGCTATTAGCAATTTTGCTAAGTTGGGGGGATTGCAGGATTTTACGAAGTCCTGGACATTGGGGCTTATGTTGAGAGGATGGGGGAGAGTGATGGTGGAGCGTAGTTATATTTGATGGCCTATTACAAGGGGAATATTAAAGATTTTGTTACAGGGGTTACAGTTATTACAGGGTAGGGCATTGGATTATTTCATGTGGGGCACTCTATGTACATGGTTATATTTTGGGGCTTTCTGGGTATCGGAATTGTTAGGTTCATTATGTTGGAAGGACGTTATTGTAGCTGAGAGGGAGGTTAACATTGTATTACAGAAGAGCAAGACGGATCAGTTGGGTAGGGGATGTACGGTGGTGATCAAAGTGGACAGGAATCTTAGCCTTTGCCTGGTAGCCTGGGCTAGAGAACTCAGGAGTAGGAGGTAGGGGTGTTCAGATAAGTTGTTTTTTTGTACAAGCGATGGCCAGGTAGTTTCCAGTAGTAGACTTATTAATTTGATGATGAGGATTTTGGGTTGTATGGGATTTCCTGCTGAGAAGTTTGCAGCCAACTCTTTTAAAATTGGGAGGGCTTCGGATTTGGCTAGACAGGGTAGTTTAATTGAAGTTATTAAAAGAACGAGGAGGTGATCCTCAAATACGTTTTTATCTTATATTAGATAATAGTGATTGTGTTTATTAACATCAATTTCTTCTTTTTTTTAGGGACACATATACTCATTTTGGGCCATTCGTATGTCCACTGGGCAGACAAGCGTGCTTTAATCAGGGAGGATGGAAGAAATTTGGGTTTATCTCATTTAGGATGCTCGGTCTCTTGGCATGGGGTTAGGGATATGTGTTGGGATAGGTTAATGTCCGAATTTGAGAAGGCTAAATTGAAGCTGGGGTGTCCTGATATAATAATAATTAATTTGGGGGGGGTAATGATTTGGGTATTCTGTCCAAGAAGCGTTTAGCGGAGGTTATTTTGCAGGATTTGTTGAGATTAAAGGCTGGGTATTCAGGTATGGAAATTGTGTGGTCGGAAGTTGATTCCTCGCTTATGTTGAGGTATGTGTACAGTTATAAGGCAATTGAAAAGGCTAGGAGGTTTGTTAATCATACATTGGCAAAACAGTTAAGAACCCCTGGGATGCATATCATTCATCATGGACACTTTGGGCAAGGAGAGGAGGGTTGGTACCGTAGGGATGGGGTTCATCTTAATGAATTGGGTTTGGATCTTTTTAATTTGCATCTGAGGCTGTTTTTACAGGATATGCTGCAGGTTAAGGTTTAGGAGGGGGAACATCCTGGGATTAGGCTGGTGGCAGAGAAGAGGGACAGGATTGTCCTCTTCTGTTCCCCCTCTAAGGAATGTGGTTTGATTTGGCCAATGGTTGTATGGTTTAAAGGTGAACAGGTACGCTGCCTATTTTTTTGGGGGGGGTAAGCAGGCACGCTGCCCCAGTGGAAGAGGTTTCAGGGTGAGCAGGTATGCTGCCCTGAGGTGTGATCGAGCAGGGTGAGTTGTTACGCTGCCCCGAGGATTATGAAGGCAATTGATGTTGTTTTATGTATTTAAAGTTCATGTTATGATAATATTCAATAAAGGTCGTCAAATGGCTTTATGTGTTTAGAGTGGTTTGTTCAAAGGGGGGCCGGGACAAATGTAGATTGGGACAAACTAAGTTGTCCTGGACCCACGAGTAAAGGACAGGGGGGGGCAAGACTTGGGAGTATGTGATTGGGTGATTAGAATTAGTGTCAGAGAATGAAGAAGTGGAAGGGGACTGGAGAAGTTAAGGAAGTGAGGTGGGGAAGGGTGGGACTTAGGATGATATAAGTGCTGGGAGCTAAAGGAAGTAGTTACATCTGGCATAAGTTGGTGTCCCACCCACCCTCCCAATTTGATGTGAAGGAAGATTTGGTTGTTTGGAGTGGAGAGGAGGGACAGGATTGTCCTCTTTTGTTCCCCATCTAAGCAATGTGGTTTGATTTGGCCAATGGTTGTGTGGTTTAAAGGTGAGCAGGTACGCTGCCTATTTTTTGGAGGGGGTGAGCAGGTACGCCGCCCCAGTGGAAGAGGTTTCAGGGTGAGCAGGTATGCTGCCCAGATGTGTGATTGAGCGGGGTGAGTTATTACGCTGCCCTGAGGATTATGAAGGCAATTGATGTTGTTTTATGTGTTCAAAGTTCATGTTATGATAATATTCAATAAATGTCATCAAATGGCTTTATGTGTTTAGAGTGGTTTGTTCAAAGGGGGGCCAGGACAATGGGATTTAGTGAGAATGTAGGTGAAAGGTTGTTGGTTGGATAATCTGAATGAAATGAAGTAGCAGGAGGCAGTGACTAGGAGGGCATGCATGGTGTGGTTGTTCTAGTATGATTTGTGCTCAAGTGGGGTTGTGTAATGTTTACAGTGATATTTGCTACAGAATTTATGAACTGTGAGTTAGATTATTGTGGTGTTTTTTTAAGGACATGGGTTGCTTGTGGCTTTTTGTGCCTGGGTTTAGAAGTGATGTTATGGATGACCAGAATTTTTTTGAGTTTTGCTTATGGTTGCTTTGAAGGTTGACGTAATGGTGTTTTTTGTCATGTGTTACCAGTCTTTTTTCCTGGTTGCGGAGCTGTCAGAGTCTTAATAGGTCTAAGGGTTTTTATTTTTTTGCCACCGTTTCCTATTTTTATCCTTAGTTAGCATTAGTTCTTTAGTAGTTTTACTCTTTTTACATGAAGTGGTGTGAGACTGTTTAAGTTTCAAGAAATGTAGAATTGAAGTAATCAAGTATGTCATCTTGGGGAAGAACTTTTAAGTTGTTCCAGTCCATGTTTTTTTAATATATTGGTGAATGTCTGTTGGTTAAAATTGGGCAGATTTCTTATTTGTTTGCAATGATGCTGGTTTTGAATAGAGAGAGCTGTTCTAAAGGCAAAGGCTGGGAGATTATCACTAATGGCATTTGGGACAGTACCTGCTGTGGAGATTTTTGATGGGTCTGAAACCAGTATCCAGTCTCATATAGAGGCATCACTAGTAAACATTTTAAAATCTAGCTGGGGTGGTAATGATTTGAGTGAAATTAAATAGGTTAATATTTGAGGACAAGAATTTTGAACAAATATTTAACCAGTTGATATTAACGTCACCCAGAATGCTGCTTTCATCATTCATCTTATTAGAGACCAGAGACCAGACCAGGACTAGTATTTTGCACTTGCATGACTCTCAGAATGTAACCAACATTTACTTGGGTATGGCGATTTCAGTGATCAATGCTACTTTTGTCTTCTTTTCCTGGACCACTATATCTGGTTTTCTAGCATCTGTCTTTTGAACTGTTGGTAATGGATGATCTCATGCTATGTAGACTTCATCATTTTCTGTGATGCTTTGTGGCTTATATTTCCAGTGTTTTTCAGCCACTTTAATGCCATAATGTTTGCACAATCCCCAGTGCAGCACTCTCGCCACATTATTATGCCTTTCAGTATACAGTCCTTCTGCCATTAGTCTGTTGCAACCAGCAATGAGATGTGCGACTGTTTCCAATTTTGTTTTGCAAAACCTACATTTGTTTGTTTCTTTCACATGTTCAATGGACTTTGTAAACCAATGTGTATGTAGCCCACTATCTTGGGCCACCAGTATTAACCTTTCATCTCTTGGTTTGAATTTGCCTCTCCTTAACCATTCCTGCATTTATTCCTGATCAACATGAGGTTCTTCCAGAAGTTTTCTATACTTGCAGTTATATTTATGCTTTTTCCAAATTTCTTGCCTTCTCATCTGGTCATTCACCTTATATATTTTTTTTGTTTTTTGGCATATTTAGTTGCTGCATGGTTTTTATCTATTTGTGGTTTGATTTACATTCTTGCTTGATGTCGATATGCTTCTGCTAGCCTAAACAGGGAAGTCATCTTAGATTTATTCTCCTCATGTTTCAAAACTTTGGGTCTGTATTATGAAATCAAAATGGCAAAACACTGACAGCTATTTCATCAACCCCAAACTACTGAACTACAATTTACACGAATGGCCAGATCACCACGTTTTTTCCTAGGGAAAAAAATCGGTTGGCAGTCACCATGAATTTGCCCTTTTCTCCACTGTAATGTGATCTTGGAGTTAGTATATTTAGTTGGCGGTGGCATGTGGGGTTGAAGCCCCCCACTTTGCAGTGTTTGAAGTGGTGGGTCGTGTCTGGTTGGCCTACCAATTTTTTTCCCTACCATTCGTGTAACTTGTAGTTTGGTAATTTGGGGTTGATGAAACGGCTGTCAATGTTTTGTCATTTCGATTGCATAATATAGTCCCAAAACTTTCACTATGTTTGGGTCTTGTGAGGTCTGCAGATATGTGTGGAATCCCATGATTGCAGATCTATGCATGTAATCAATTTCAAGGAGGCCCATCCCTCCTTCAGCTCGAGGAATATATAATCTTGGTATGCATTGATTTTTATAAATCATTTGGTGAGCATGATTCATCCTTCTTGTTTTCCTATCTAATCTATCCAGAACTTTTTGGGGCCAGTCGAACACTCCAAAACTGTAAGTTAGGACAGGAACAGCAAATTGGGTTATAGCTTAGATTTTATTCCTAGATGTCAATGTTGTTTTCAGGATTAATTTAAGTCTTCTAAGGTAATAAGTTTTGTTCGCATCTGTTCATGTTTTTTGTTGATCCTTCTTCAATTCCCAAATATTTATACACTCCCTCTTGCTCAAGTTCTTGTATATCACATTCTCGTCTCAAACTGATGTTTTCTTGGTGTTGCAGTTTTCCGCTTTAAAGGTTGCTTTTGCACATTTATCAAGACCATATGACATTCTTATATCATCTGCAAAAGTTTTGACAACTTGCAGTTCTGCTTTCAGTTCCTCAACTGATGAGCTATACAGTTTCAAACCATCAACAAAGAAGATGAGAAGTATTTGCACTTTGTTGTTTTCTTTGTGCCACATTATAGCCATGACCTAAGCTCTTAAATAGACAGCTTAATGGGTTAAGGGCAAGGCACAATAGCAGCAGTGACAGAGAGTCACCCTGGAATATCCCCCTTTGGATTTTTATCCCTGGAATAATAAGTTTTCCTTTATCATGGCTTAATTGCAAAGTGGTCTGCCACTGTTTCATGGTCACTGTAATGTAGTTGATCTGTGTAGGGTGTATCTTATACATTTTAAGCACTCTTTTATCCATGAATGTGGGATACTATCAAATGCTTTTTTGTAGTCAGTCCATGTCATACTTAAATTCTTCTCCCTTTTACAGTTCTCCACTATGACTTTTTTTTTAACAACAAATGATCCTTTGTTCCGTATGACTTTCTTTTATTACCCTTTTGTTCTATTGCCATAATTGAGTTTTCTTCTAAATGACTATAAACTCTGTCAGCATCAGTTCCAGTGTATAGCTTATTCATCGTTGGAAGTTAAGTTATTGGTCTATAATTTTTGTCTGTTCAAGGTGTGCATATAAATAGTTCTTACTCATGGCTAAATCTTCGTGCAAAGATGATAATACTTTTAACTGGAAGTTAGGTATTGCATCTGGTCCTGGTGTTTTCCAATTAGAGGCTTTTCTTAACTTTGTATCAGTCTCTCTGGCTGTTACTTCATCCCATTTCATTTCCTGTACCTTTAAACTTCTTATTCTTTCTTTTACTTCTTCTATCCATTTAGCATCTTTGTTATGCTCCACAGGTTCTTCATAAATACTTCTCCAAAATAGGTTCATAGGTTCATAGGTAGGTACTAGCTATCTGCCCGAGGGCATTTATAAGCCTAGCCAGTGTGTGTCAGCTTTCGCCGCCCCATTGATTAATTAACTGAGCCTCTGTCAAGAAGAGCCAATGAAGTGATCCCAGGGGTGTATTTTCTGTTATCCATCCACTTGTCAAGGTTTCTCTTGAAGAGTGTTAGTGAGGGGATCTGCCTAATGTAGTTAGGAATTTTGTTCCAAAGCATGGGGAGTCTCTGTGACAGGAATCTATCCCTCCAGCATGTTCTATTTATTGTTGTGGCATGGTTTAGTTCACTAGAGCGAGTGGCTCACAGTGACTTGGATTTCTTTAGGTGGAGCATGTCCATCAATTCTGAGTTGGACATGGCTTTGTAAGTCAGGCAGAGATCACCTCTGAGTAAGTGATATGCCATTGAGTACAGCTGGAGTTTTTACAGTCAGGCTGCATAGGACATATGTTTGAGGCCAGTAATCCTCTTGGTGAGGTACTTTTGTGGTCTTTCCAGCTGTTGGAAGTGTCTTGTGAGGTACATCCCAAACGGGGCATTGTACTCTATGATGGGTCTGATGAGTGATGAGTAGAGGGGCACTATAACCTCTTTATTTCTAGATGTGAACCCTTTAGTAATTAGATGGGCTACATAGAAGGATTTCCTAACTACTTTGGCAATATGATTGTCAAAGGAGAGATTACTATCTACCTGGGTCCCCAGATCTATTATTATTTCTTCTATATTAAGGGGGCTGCCACCTATGTGGTAATTCATGGGTGTTTTGTTTTTCCCAAACGGGATGACTATGCATTTTTTGGCATTTAGCTTGAGACCATGACTTTGACACCAAGTGTTCATTTCAGTAAGGCCCTTTTGGAGAATGTCCATGTCAGCCAGAGAGTCAATTATGGCTCCCAGTTTGCAGTCATCGGTGAACTTGGTTAGCCATAGTCCTCCTGTGTTTGCCTGTACTTCTGAGAAGTATATGCCGAACAGTAGGGGTCCAAGGACCAAGCCTTGTGGGACACCACTTGTGACTGGTTTAGAGTCGGACCTGGAGCCCGCTATTCTTACCGTGTGAGTTCTGTCTGTAAGCCAGTTGGCATCCCATCTCGTGACATAGGGGTTTATGTTCAGGCTGGTGAGTTTTTCTATAATTCCTCAGTGGGAAATGGTGTCAAAACCATGGCGAGGTCAAGGTAGGCTGTGTGAACTACCTTCCCCTCATCTATGGCTTTGGTGACTGTTTCGAAGAAATCAACCAGGTTTAGTAGGCATGGTCTGCCCTTAACAAAGCCGAACTGGGTTGGATCAAGTGTTTGGACATTCTCAATGTCTTTGTTAATGAGTTCCATGATGATGCGCTCCATAGCCTTGCAGACCAGGCTAGTCAGGCTTATGGGGCGATAGTTGCCAGGGTCAGTTGTGGCTCCTCCTTTGTGGAGCAGAATAACCATTGATGTGCACCATTCTATGGGCACATAGTCTGTGGAGAGGCTGAGGTTGAACAGTGTGTTTAGGTGGGGGGTTAGTTCATTCTGTAGTTCGTGCAAGACGCAGCCTGGGACACCATCTGGCCCCATTGACGCTGTACTTTTAGCTTTTGAAAAGGCTGTTTTCACCTGTGCATCTGTGATTTCTGGGACACTACACTTTTCTGGTATTGTTGTGGGCCCTTTTGGGGGTGAGAGGGGGGTGAAGTTTGCACTTAATCTATCTGCCATGATGTTGGCAATATCAGTAGGTTCAGTATATTTTGTGCTATTTTGCACTAGCTCAGAGCATATCTGCGAGTTGCCAATTAGATTCTTGGCATAGCTAAAGAAGGCTTTGTGGTTATCTTTCGAATCCTCGGCTATTTTTCTTTTGAAGTTAGCCTTGGGGGATTTTATGGGGGACCTTAGTTTCTTACTGATACTGATCAGGGATGTCTTTCCTTCTTGGGATTTGCTTTTTTTCTGAGCTAGTTTCCTCCTCCTATTGTATAGCCTGTTTATGGCAGGGGTCCATCAGACTGGTTTCTTTCTCTTAGGGGAGTGAGTCTTGGTTTTGCTAGGGATGGCATGATCCATGCATCCTTGTAGGTGCTCATAGAGTGCATTTGTAAAGGTTCCTGCATCTTGGACACTGTTATCCTTTAGCGTGGGAGCTGTGAAACTTACCATCTCTATCTTAAGTAAGGTGAAGTTTGCTATAGAAAAGTTTTTCACTGTGGTTTCCTTGGTTGGAGGTGGTGGTGTGGTGTGGATATCCAGAGTGATTAGTTTATGGTCTGATCTAACCAGTAATGGGTTGACCTCCGGTGTGGAACACCTGTCACCCATGTTGGTGATGACCAGGTCCAATATGTTTTCACGTCTGGTAGGGGAGTTTACCTGCTGGTCCAGGGCATTTGAGTTGATAAATTCCAGGACGCGTTGGACCTGGGAGTTTGTACTTGAGTAGTTTTCCCAGTTAACGGTAGGGTAATTGAAATCGCCCAATATCAGGGTGTTCGGTAGGACCTTCATGTTTTCCAGTGTCATGTATCTATTTCTTCTTTTATTTGGGTGTTCTTTCAATTCCTTTTACCTTGTTTCCCAATTTTCTATAAAACTTTTTGGGGTCATCAATAAATTGTTTATTTTGTACTTTTCCTTTATATTTATCTTTGTATCTTCTAAGTTTTTCAGCCTGTACTGATATTTTTAGTTTATTATTTGTGATAGTGCATGATAGATCCTGAGCCATTATAATATTGTGCATTGCTTTTATCACATCTATCTTTTTGAGTATTTTTGTTGATCTGTTCCCTTTTCTATACTCCTCTAACAGCGACACTTCTTGTGTTAACTGCTTTATAGTTTTTTCTATTCGATCCTTCCATGATGGTATTCAATTTATCCCCTTCCTTTCCTTTACTACCCTGTGTTCTTATGGTTGAATTTTATCCATTATTAATTTAGCTGCACAGTAATATATCCTGTTTACTTCTGTTATATTGTATGGATCTCTATGGGTAGTCCTAATTACTGTGTTCATTTGTTTTATCAACTTCTGACTTTTTGGGTTTTATTGACCTTCTTCAGTCTATTTCTTTCATTGATCTTAATATATCTATCTGTATTAAATCAAGTGACTCTTCTCATGGCTCATATTTTTATTTTTCTAAACTAAGGGCACGTTTATTGTTCTCTGTTTTCTGCGGATATTCTGTAGCAAGATCTAGAGCATCTTCCTGTGGCATATTCTTTTCACTTTCATCCTGTACCATCCATTGCTCTGTCATATGAGAACTCGCTGGCCTATCACTCCTCAAAATTAACTGTGTCAGAGTTTTCACAGTCCTGTTTCTTCCCTTACCGTCCAGCTTAAAGTGAATGTTTATACTGGTTTTCTGTGGAAGGCTCCAAAATATCTTCATATGGCACCTGTCCAATTGCTTCCCATTCCACTGGTTTCCCCTTAATTTGAAGTTCCATTACTCTGTCCTGTTGTGTTGCTTTCTGAGTTAGATTTTCTACACTGAATCCTTCACTTTGGAGGTACTCCATAACCTCAGTTTCTATTTCTTTAACTCCCCCATTACTGATCTCTTTTTCTACTTTTCCTCTTTGTCTTCTTATTTTTTGTATTGTAAAGTTCTCCATGTCTGGATTCCTTTGCCTGTATTTCTCTTCGAATATCTTTGGTGCTGCTCTTTTTTGTGTTGATTAGTTTTGCTTTCTCCTTTGCATAGATATTACACCATATTAAATCTCTTTTTCTTTCCCATGTCCATATTTCTTCTTCAGATGTCTCCTGATCTTCCAGTTTCTCCTTACTTTGGGGACTCATTCCATTATGCTGTGATGTAACCTGTGTTAGACCTTCAACACCAAGTCCTTACTTCCCAGGCACTCCATAACATCACCTTCTATGTTTTTAACTTCTGCTTTACTAATCTTCTTTTCTACATTCCCTCTTTATGATATCATTTTCTTTATTATGAAATTATCCATATCTGGATGCTTATGCCTGTATTTCTCTTCGAACATCTTTGGGGCTGCCTTCTTTATGTTAATTAATTTGGGTTTTGCCTTTGCATAAATATTACACCACATCAAATCTCTCTTTCTTACCCATGTCCACATTTCTTTTTTATACTTTTCAAAAATCTTTAGGTTTTATTGTTTACATTTTCGTACTTCCTCAGATGCTTCTTTTTCCAAACGTATCAAAGTTTCTTGTTCTATACACTGTTTTTCAAAAATCTGTTGTATTAATGACCACAATTTTTTATTTAAGCTTCTGGAAATGTTTCTTGCGGAAGTATTTTTCTTTCCTCTAACTTATCTCTTAATGTTTTTGTATATCTTGTATCTTGAAATTCTGGTCTTTTTGCATAATAGTAACAATACATAATTTATTTTTTATCCTCAATAGTCCACTCTATCATCTTTATGGCTCTTCTTTGGCCTATCAGTTTTTGTGATTTTTGTGGCCTGCTACTTCCTTCTACAACAGGGGGGCCATCCTCCCCCTGGGCCTTGCCTGGCCCCATTGTAGGAATGTTTCCATATTTTGAGGATTCTACACTGTCATTTTTTTCCAGTCCTGGCATCAGTGTGCCTACCAGGATTGGGCACTTTTTTATCCCAGCTAACTTTTTTGTTTTTGACCTACATTTGTCCATGATATATGCTATATAAATACAGTCTACATATCAGTGTCGCCTTGGTGAGATTTTGTGAAAAACAGGGTCCACCTTGTGAAGTTACTCACCAAGACTTGAGGATGAATTCAGTTTCAGGAATAGTACTCTCCCTTGCTTGCTGACTTATCATCTCTCCATTCAGACCCCTTCGTCTCTCCCTCCCTTCCTCATGGATTCTGTAATGATAGCTAAGGCATGGTTGTACAATGGGGATGTGTGGTGTTTTGCCCTACTTTCACAGCAGCTGAGCCATGTCTCCTCCCCAATGCTCTTTTTCTAGATCATGCATCCACTACCAATGTCTCCAGCCTTTTCCAGGGATCACTGCAGGAGATATCCCAGGGACCACTCACCCATCCAAGGATGGAAACACCCATCTTGACCTGCTGCTCCATCGGTTTCCTTAACTGCCAATCAAACTCAGGTCAAGTGGGTTCTAGTCAAGTCTTTATCTATTTAAATTACTGGAGCAACTGTGCTTCAGCTCCTTAGAACATGAGATTTTTAGGTACTGTTTTGCCCTTTTTATATAACTGTACAGCAGCTAAATGCATCCTTTTGTATTCTACACCAGTATTGTATGAAGTTGCTTTAACTTCAGCATTAAATCAAAAGTAATGCTAGAAGGCATCATTCACTAGAATGTACAAGTAAAGCCAAGTTATTTGCTATTTCATACTGCAAAATTAAAATCATAATTTTTGTAAACAACGCATTCTGATTCTTCAACCATATGATGCAGCAAGTCTGTAGAACATGTTGGCACACAGCTAAACATTAAATAAAATTACTTGACAATCTTTGGTAGGATGCAGGTGCTTCAGTAGCATGTGAACTTAAGTGTGATAGGAACAGATAACTAGCGGTCTGTATGACAATGAAGTCAGACTTACATTAAACCTGCAGTATGTATTTAAGGATACAGAAAATTTGGTGCTACACTTCCCTGCACTGAAGCATTGTTAAGTAGATGCATGCTGGATGCAATGCCATTGTGTTACTATGGCAGAAACACAATGAAAAATCACTGATTCACAGAAATCAGCTGAAATGCAGATATGCTGGTGAGAATGATTACCTGGTCTCACTTACTATTAATAGAACTAATACATGAGCAGCAAAACAGTGCTCTAAATATTTATTGTAATACTGTACAGTTACTTGTTTGGGGTAGTATTATCTAAATCAAGTCCTAATAATGCATTTTCATTAGGAAAAAAAATGTGAGCTCTATAAAATGATTTGCATTGTACTAAACAAAACGTTAAAGGTTCTTATTTTGGGTCTATATTAGAACACCGAACGTTCAAAATTTTGAGTGTTCTATTATCGACCCATTTTCAGCGAACGCTGAAAATATCGAAGAAACAGAAAACCAAATTTTGTCCTAGGGAAAGAATTTGGTTGTCTCTTTCTGTTGCATTGGTATTTTCAGCGCTGTGGTGGAAAGTTAAGGGTCAGGTTCAGGTAAGTGTGCGATTGTGTGAACGTGAGGGTTAGGGTGGTGTAGGTGAGTCAGGGTTAGGGCACGGGTGAGGTGGCAGTGTGATAGTGATGGACCTTAGGGTTAGGGTTTGGGTTATGGTAAGTGGATAGCTAGTGGTGTATGCATAGTTTAGTGCAGAGTTGGGTGTAAGAGTTTAAGTGTATGTGTGTGGATTTTTGTTTGTTTGGTGTGATTGTGTTGTGTGTATGTGTTTTGGAACAGCAAATTTTTCCCTAGGAAAAAATTCGCTGTTCTGAATGTTCGATGTTTAAATTTTCGATTCATAGGGTTCGATATTAGAACACTCGAAATTTTGAATGTTCAGTGTTCTAATATAGACCCCTTATTTTTTGGTTGTTTACTTGAATGGTCCTTCAGTCATTCAGAATGCTGTAAGAGTAAAATGTACCCACTGATATCCAATGCAGGTTTGAATACAGAGGAGGAAACTGTATTTTTCCAAATCATAGTAATATGGATTCAGGGCTTGGCTATCAGGGGAAAATCTACTTTCCTTTTTGAGTGTCCAAGAAGATTTCTCAGGCAGTACTGCTCATTACTATCACTGTGTTACTCTGTGAAATCAAGAAGAGCCAACCACATAAGTAAAAGACCCAAGAAATAAGATATCTTTTCACTCCTCAGATTACAGATGTAGATTGTGAGCAAAGAGCATTGCGCTGGGCATGCCTGCTCTCCAGCTGTCTCAGCCTTAAGTATCACACATCAGAACACTTTCTGACACAAGAAAGGCCACGTAAATAATTCAGGCCACAGTTAAATGTCCTGTAATATAGCTGAATAAAAATAGCTCTGCAACTTGTACTGGAAAATTCAGTTTCAAGAAGAGCTACAGTTCAATGTAAGAAAATGAGAAACTAAGTTCTGCATGATGAATGAAATTCTGTAAGCCTCCTGTACCACAGTGCAAATATATATATATACATGTGTGTGGGTATGTATATATATATATATATATATATATATATATATATATATATATATATATATATATATATATATATATATATATATATATATATATATATATATATATATATATATACACACACACACATATATATATATATATATATATATATATATATATATTCATTTATCTAGGACTTTAAGTAGTTTTCAGTTCTGCAACTTGTAGACTTAGGTAAACTATCTTACTGCAGTCCAGATGCATATATATATATATATATATATATATATATATATATATATCAGCTAGTGCGTCTTCTGCATGGAGACATGCATGAATGGGCGTACCTTCGTTGAAGGTTGTGCGTCAGGGCTGGTAACTCAGCACGTAAAAATCAACTACCAATCATTAGTGGACCAGAGTTCTGCTGTGGCGACCCCTAACTGGGAAAAGCCGAAAGACACAAACAAAATATATATATATATAAAATTATAGAGAGAGAGAGAGAGAGAAAAACAATTTATTTTATTATTTTATTTTATTTTACTGTACCTTTCAAATAATGGGATCATGCCAGTCTTAAAGACAAAAAAAAAAGATTTTTCTGTCAGTCATCCACTTACAGTAACTATAAATAACTACAAACAGTGAATGCTTCTGATATACTTTTTTACTACACAACTTGTTGTAGGCAATGAACCAGATGAGGCAATTTGGCTGGTTACTTTAGATGCAAGAGAGGGAGAGAGTTAAGTATTCATAATCAAGGACTTTTTGTGAAGCAGATGAAGAAAGCAATGCATGTACAAAGACACACAGGGCTTGATAATATAAAATGTAAAAAAATGCAGTAAGGCATTCAGTGACTGTGTTTTGTATTGTAAGGGATGTGGCATGACACTCAGGGACTGTGTTATATATGGGAAGTAATGTAGTGTGACACGCATGGACTGTGTTATACACAGGAAAAGATGCAGTATGGTACTCGAGGATAGTATTATACATGATAAGTGATGCAGTGTGACATGCATGGACTGTGTTATACATAGGAAAGGATGCAGTATGGTACTTGGGGACTCTGTTATACATAAGTGATGCAGTGTGGCACTCAGGGACTGTGTTATACATGGTAAGGGATGCAGGATGTAGTATTGCGCTCAGGGATTGTGTTATACATCATAAGTGATGTAGAGTGACAGTCAGGGATTGTGTTATAGATAGAAAGGATGCAATATGGCACTCAAGGACTGTGTTCTACATGATAGGATGTAGTGTGACACTCAGGAACTGTGTTAAACATGGGAACTGATGCAGAATAGTATTCAAGGGCTGTGTTATATTTGGTAGGGTATATAGTATATATGGTATATAGAGACTAGATGGCTTAGTGGTTAAGGTCTTTGCCTCCCATGCACAAGGTACAAGGTTCGATCCTGACCTCCGACCATTTCCTGTTTGGAGTTTGCATGTTCTTCCTGTGTCTCCATGGGGTTTCTCCCATGTTGGAAAAACATGCTGAGTGTTTTCATCTCAAACTTGCCAATGAATGGAGCTCTGGGTAGCAGCACAGACTCTACATGGCGCCCTATAGGGGGAAGAGTTGTACAGATCAACCACTTTGGGCATCTACTGTGGTGTGCAGTATCCTCAAGATAGGAGAACATGGATCACAGACTGCATGCCCTGGTAGGGCTTGCCACTTGACGGTGTAAAATATGGCTCTAGGTGATTAGGTCATAGTAAAGTTGGGGACTACGTTATACATGGTAAGAGATGTTGCATGACACTCAGGGACTTTAGTATAATTGGGAAAGGATTCGATAGGGTACAGAGGGACTGCAATAAATAGAGTGAGGGATGCAGTATAACAGTCAGGACTATTACATATGATAAGGAAACATACACTTAAGGACTGTATTACACAATGTAAGGGATGCAGTATGATAAAGAAACAAAGTATGGTAAAGAAACAGCAAGATATTCTGAGACTGTGTTATATATTACAAGAAATGCATTATTAAGAGATTGTGCTGTATGGTGTAAGCTAACCATAAAACATTTAGTGTCTGTGTTTCACTCGGGATGCAGTATGATAAAGAAACAAAGTATGGTAAAGAAACAGCAAGATATTCTGAGACTGTGTTATATATTACAAGAAATGCATTATTAAGAGATTGTGCTGTATGGTGTAAGCTAACCATAAACATTTAGTGTCTGTGTTTCACTCTGTCTCTTTCCATATATATATATATATATATATATATATATATATATACACACACACACACACACACACACACACACACACACACACACACACACACACACACACACACACACACACACACACATCAAATGAATGCAGTACAGCATTTAGTTGCCATGTTATATATATAACAAGAAATGCAGGTTGATGCCCTGGGACTGTGTTAAACATGGCCATGGGTAAAACAAGACATTCACAGACACTTATACAAGGTAAGGAATGCAGTAAGGTAAGAGACAATGTAATATATGGTAGGGGACTGAGTAAGGAATATGCAAACTGGTCTGTATGATAAATATTTCATCAAGACATTCAGTGCTATATTATATTAGGTGACAGATCTTATATGACTTTCAGTGGCTGTGTTATTTATAATAATGGATGTTGAAATGATATCAGGTGGCTGAGTTAAGGGTAGTAATGCATTTATGGATTGTGTTATTAATGGCAAGGGATGAAGCAAGACATTCGATGACTGTTATATATGGTAAATGCGATGGACTAAGATATTTGCGGTGTGTTTTACAAAATAAAAAGGTTACACCAAGATATATATGTAAATGGATGCTGTATGACATTCAGTTGTTGTGTTATATATGTGATTTATTCAGTAATTCATTCAGTGTTTGTGTTATATATGTGATTTATTCAGTAATTCATTCAGTGGTTGTGTTATATATGTGCTTTATTCAGTAATACATTCGGTTGTTGTGTTATATATGTGATTTATTCAGTAATTCATTCAGTGGTTGTATTATATATGTGATTTAGTCAGTAATTCTTTCAGTGGTTGTGTTATATATATCATTTATTCAGTAATTCATTCAGTTGTGTTATATATATGATTTATTCAGTAATTCATTCAGTGGTTGTGTTATATATGTGGTTTATTCAGTAATTCATTCAGTGGTTGTTTTATATATGTGATTTCAGTAATTCATTCAGCGGTTGTATTATATATGTGATTTATTCACTAATTTATTCAGTGGTTGTGTTATATATGTGATTTATTCAGTAATTCATTCAGTTGTGTTATATATGTGATTTATTCAGTAATTCATTCAGTGGTTGTGTTATATATATTGAAGTATTCAGCAACACATTCAGTGGCTGATATTTATGGTAAGGATGTGTCAAGACAAACAGGATTGTGTAGCTTAGCATAAAGGATGCAGGAAAGAAATCTGAAGAATGCATTGTACTGTATTCAGTGCACTGTTGAGCCGAAGTTTCCATTATTTTCATTTCTTATCTGTTCACAGGGTATATTATCAAATGTATGTGTTGCTGATAGATGTGTGAGATTTCACAACTGTCAAAATCACTGTTAATGCAACAGCCAAACCTGATTTGGTCAGTTACAGTACCTTCACTGTCTATGGTGTTTGCCTATGGATGAGTGACTGTGGAGGCGACGTATATATAAATAAATGGGTGTGGTTAGAGCCCTCACATCAGCAATGTAGGGGCAAAGCACTCACCATAAAGTAATGACTATTGTTGAACGTGTGTGTGTGTGTGTGTGTGTGTGTGTGTGTGTGTGTATGTGTTTCTGCATGTTTGTGTGTGCTTGTGTTATGTGTGAATGGATCTATGTATAAGGGCTGAATTACTGTTTTAGGGAGTAGTAACATGTTTGTGATTTTGGTTGTACTGGGTTGTAGCTGCCTTTCTAGTTTTGTGTGTGTGTGTGTGTGTGTGTGTGTGTGTGTGTGTGTGTGTGTGTGTGTGTGTGTGTGTGTGTGTGTGTGTGTGTGTGTGTGTGTGTGTGTGTGTGTGTGTGTGTGTACCACTTGCAAACATGTTTTAATTTTAATTTTGTGCTCATTGTGTTCAACATTACATGTAAGCAATGGTGTGCATGTTTGATGTGTTTTATCAGAGCTCTGTGGGGTACATGAATAGTACAACTTTGTTTTTTAACTGTGAGCTTCATTAATGAAACAGCTAATTGAGAAATGCCAACAACTATGCTACACATGTGTTTAAACATGCAATCCCATACAGAAGCAAATCAGACTTAGAACTAAATGAACTTCAGCTGTGGCTAACTGATTTTTGTTAGATTAATTATAAAGCCATTTCATTATGTAAGTTCATGTAATGAAGGCATACAATTTAGAGAAGTTCTATAGTTAGACAAACTGATTTTTCAGATAAAGATTAAAAAATATATCATATTTTCCTAAAAGGAAATTTTCGAATATGTTACTGGAGCACTAGTGGAGGCTACAGTTGCTCCTTCTTTTGCCAATGTGGTTATGGTAGAATTGTGAGGTGCTAGCAGCAGAGAGGCTAAAAGAGCGACTGCAAACCTGATAAAAGTGTTTTTTTTCCTGCTACTACCTGGGCGACAGTCCGATCTAGCTAAACTGCAAGTATTTCTGCTTATTGAACTGTTTTAAACCGTTTAAAGTTGTTTTTGCACCTGCACTTTTAAAGTTTGTCCTGTTTGTTGCATTTACCTGTTGAGGCTACACACTCAAGTGCGCTAGCCTGTGTTACATATTTATTGCATTTTCCTGCTGATTGTTGCAAAAAAGAAAAAAAAAATTATCCTTGTTTCCCTTCTTTCCTGACCTCGAGTAGTCCAAATACAGGCCTTGCTGTATTCTGGACTTTTGGAAAGTTCCTGTGTTGCCCATTTTCTTTCTTGGATAAAGGGAGGCTTCTTTGTTCACCAGTGGCAGTGGGGAGCTTAGAGCAGCCTATCTATCCCTGGAGGAGTGTTCCCAGCACAAGAATCTGATAGTCTATTGGCTGTTTTGGGCCAATTTCTATCTCTTTCAAGTCCCCCTGTATAAAACCCGCTTTGGCGCGGCTTTGCACGATTTTGCGCACAGCGCAGCATTGGGCAGCTCCGCTTAATTGGGTTTAAACCATTCTCAGCTCCACAAAGTCTGCTCTTCACTTTTTCCCTGATAACTGATCTAGTTCTCATAATAAACACCCTATTCCTACTCTAAAGCCTGGCACTTGCTCACTAAAGTAATTATATAAGTCAGTACTAAAAAATTAAAAGCACTACACTCTCACAAACTCCCCTTGAGTACCTTGTTCCCCATTGGCCCTTTTTTTCAATTATAAAGGAATTCCCAATACTATTCTAGCATGTCCAAAGGTCAGTTGTCAATCTCCTCTCTGGTCCAGCTGGTGAATTTGGGAATCTTGAGGCAATGTTACAACTGCCTCATGTACACAGACAACCCTCTCCTCCTCCCAACAAATTCCAACACATGTGAGAGATGCAACCATATAGCCAAACTGGAAGCTAAGCTCTCTCAACTCAGTACTGGCGTAACCAGTCAGGAGGAGAAGGAAACCACACTCACTACAATTCCAGTCTCACATAGACCTACTGCAACAGCAAACCAAACACTTAAACACACAAAAAGATACTCGGAGGCTCTAAATAAAAATCTGCCTAAGCAGCAGAGACCTCCAAAGCAGACACCCAAGCAACTGCTACCCCAAAACAAAACACGTGCAACACATAGCTCACAAAGCCAGTGTGCCGAACAGTCACAGCCCTTAAGGCTAAACAACACACCTGATACACTTGTAATAGGTGACTCTATCGTCAGGCACACTGACGTCCCACTCACCAGGCTGAACAAGGAGAAGGTCAGGGTGAGCTGCCTGTCGGGTGCTAGGATCTGCCACATAACACAAGCACTCAGGTCACTCCAAGGCAAGTACAAATATGACTCAGTCATTGTCCATGCTGGTGTGAATGACCTGAGACATACCTCCCTGGACTACATGAAAAGAGACATACAGGAGCTCTCTGAGCATGTAGCCCAGGCCGGTATGACCCTGACCTTGAGTAGCATCTTACCCTCACCAAGAATGATGCCACAATATGAAGACAAGATGATCAATTTCAACAATTGGCTTAAGCATTGGTGTCATTCAAAGGGGAACCAATGCCTGACAGCCTGGGATGACATGCTCGACAAGCCACGATGCTTCACTAGGGACGGCTTGCACCTGTCACCCCTGGCCTTTCGGATATTGGCAAAGGCTCTTGCCATAGTGCCTTTTTTAGGCAATGCTCAAAAGACAAACCCACCTCCATAGGTATCACAAGGGATAAGAAACTAAGAGTAATGCTACTCAACGCCAGAAGTCTAAACCTCAAGATGCATGCACTCAAAACTCTCCTTAGCATGGAGAACATCGATATCTCTGCAGTAACAGAAACCTGGTTCAAGGCTCCCGAGAGCACCCCAGCACTACCAGGTTATACCTCATACCATGCTTTTCGGCCCCAAAATTTGGACTGAACCACAAAAGGAGGGGGAGTATCAATATTCGTCAAAGATACCCACACCTCCTGGTTGGTGGCACAGCACGAAGCATCAGAGACTATCCATGTGCAACTAACAGTGGGTAAAACTGCCTTCCAGTTTATAGCCTACTACAGACCACCCTCCCAAACACAGGAACCCTACTTGGCCTTCCTGAGAACACTGGAAAATATGAAGGTCTCTCCAAACACCATTATATTGGGCGACTTCAACTACCCAAACATAGACTGGGAGCATTATTCTAGCTCCAACACCCTAGCCCAAAGGTTCCTAGAATTTATAAACTCAAATGCTATGGAACAACTTGTTAACCACTTCCACAAGAGGGGAAAACATACTGGACCTGATCATCACCAACATGGGGGCTCTATGCTCCAGACCAGAAGTGTATCCCTCACTGGTAAGATCAGACCATAAACTAATCTCACTGGATATTCACATCCCGATCTCACCCCCCTGCCCAGAAAACTACAGTGAAAAACTTCTCTAAAGCAAATTTCACATTCCTCAAAACCGAGGTGGAATCCTTCAAAGCCCCCGGGCCTGTGGAAAATACGGCCCAGACCACAGAATCCTTTATAAATGCATTCTATGAACACCTTCAGGAATGCATGGATCATGTAATCCCAAATAAGACCAAGACCCAATCCTCCAAAGGCAGGCATCCTGTCTGGTGGACCCCAGCCATAAACAAACTATACAATAGAAGGAGGAAGCTACTACATGATAGAGCAAAATCCCAAAAAGGGAAGACATCTCTGATCAGTATTAGCAAAATACTACGGGCACTCATAAAATCGTCTAAAAGGCCAGCTTCGAGAGAAAAATTGCACAGGACACTAAGGATAATCACAAGGCTTTCTTTAGTTATGTTAAGAACCTGGGTGGGAATTCCCAGATATGCTCAGAATTAGTCCAAAATGACAAAAAATACACCGAACCCACAGACATTGCCAATATCCTAGCTGACAGGTTCAGCACAAACTTCTCCCCCCCTCCCCACCAAAAAGGCAAATATCTATCCCAGCAGAGTGCTGCCCCCCCTGACATCTCAGATACTCAGATAAGAGCTGCCCTCTCCAAAGCAAAAAACACAGCATCAGTGGGACCAGACGGTGTCCTGGGCTGCATCCTACATGAACTCCAAGACATAAAACTACTGATGTTAAGTTGTCTATCTCGCCTTCATCCTTGCTGGATGGGTTCCTCGGCTCCACTCTAAAAGCTCAAGAGTTGGTTCAGGCTCCCCTTATATCCCACAATGCTAGGCGTGAATTACCTCAGATCTCGTTTGCCGCTACAGTGATCGAGGTGTTTGGTTTCTACCGGCTTCAGGTGAGTTATTGTAGAGTAAAGTTTAGTCTACTTAAACCCCTTTAATTTAATTCAGTAGTGTTATTTCCCTTAATTAGTGGATTCAGACCCCCTTTTTTCTCCCTTTTTCCAATCTTTCTTCCACAAAGAACTTTTGTTCTTCCCTCAGGCCTTTGGGCCTTTCCATTAGGACAAAGGTGTTTGTGTTTTGTTAAGGAACTAAAACTAGGGAGAGTATATTTTTAGTTATAATTTTTTGAGTTTAGTTTGTGTAAAGTGTAATCAGTGTGTTTGAGAGTGTGTGTAGTTACACTTTTCTTTAACAATGTCCAAGGACTCAAAGGTCTCAGGCTTCAAGAAGTGTGACTCGTGCTGTCAGAAAATGTCTCTGACAGACGGTCACACTTCTTGTGTGTACTGCCTGGGACCTTTACACCTGCAGGACTCTTGTGCTGTATGCCATGGCTTCAGCCCTAGAGTCCTGCAGGAAAGGAAAAACAAACTCATTCTAAGGGGTTTGCTTAAGCCTGAAGGTTCCCTAACTGCTACCTCGGGAAAACCTTCCAAGGCTTCTAAGTCCTCGACTCCAGCTTCTGAGTCGAGGCCTAAGGTTCGAACCCTGTTCTACATCGGCTCCAGCTGGAGCCGATGAGTCTTTGACTACAGCTTCTGTGGTTTCCTCGCTCGGGGCTGGGCAGGGTTGAAAATTCCTGGGTTGGCTCCGATCAGACCATCAGAGCCGACATCTAGAAAGAGGTCTAGGTCACCTTCCCTTGGCTCCGTTCACTCGGCTCCAGCGTCTCCCTTGCTGTCTGAATGGAGCCATAGATCTCACTCCTCTAGATCATCGAGGCTTTCAGATCATGACCTTCAGAGGGTAGTGAGTCGACTTCTAAAGTCTGAGGCACTGGCCCAAATGCTTCAGAGCCCGACTCATCAGTTGATGCTTCAACCTGTTCCTCTAAATATTCCTCCTCCGACTCCTTTGAGCTCGAACCGAGACTGTGGTAGCGTCGGAGCCGATACAATTGTATTTCTTCCTTTGAAGAATCTCGGCGCCGGCTTCCTCGTGGGTGAGTGGCATCGGACCCTTGTCGACCCGCTCCGGCTCCCTCTCGGTGCCCGGCTGGTGAGTTCGGCTCCGACACGCCTCGAGCCATCTCTGTCAGTGCCGAGGGAGGTTCTCAGCTTCTCGGGGGGACCTCTGGCTCTGCCTGACAGGGGTGCATTCGAGGTCATGTGTTGGAACCTGGTTCAACTCCACAGTCGGCTCCGTCCGCCTCCCTCTTCGGTGCCTCAGGTTATGTCTACTCTCTCCCTCATCCCTGACCGCAGAGAGCCAACTCTTCAAGAATCCCCTGTGGGGATTTCATCCTCTTCTGAGGCCTCTCCTGTTTTGGCAGGGGAGCCCCCTAGGAAGAGAAAGTGTAAGAGGAAACACATAGACTCACCCGAGTCTGTCACCTCTGACACAGATTTAGAGGATTCCGAGGGTTCCCCTTCTGAAGATGTCTCCTTTGCAGACATTCTAGAGATCCTTAAACAGAGGGGAAATTGGCCTGCCCTTAACTCTTCGGAGGATGAGTCTGTGTATCTTGAGGCATTTGGCTCTCGCCCTTCTACCTCCTGGGTGTCCCCCCCCTTTGACCCCCTCATGCAGGTGGTAGCAAAGAAGGCCTGGACGGCTCCTGACTCAGTGGACCCTACCCCCAGGAGACCCTCAAAGTTTATAACAGCACCAACTGATAAACAATTTCTGACCAAGGGAGTTACTGTGGATGCTATGGTGGTAGCTGCTGCCACCAAGAAGGAACTAGCTGATCCTTCAGTGCCTGTCCATCCCCCTAACAAGGAATCTAGGTCTATGGACAGAAGTGGATGTTTTCATCAGCGACCTTTGCTAGTTAAGCTGAACTACCTATGCCATTTAACTCATCTCCAGAGACTTGATCAGGGACAGGTGTCGCCTTACACGGCATGCCTGGATGCGACTATGCAATTTTGCGGACCCCTTTAAAACATCTTTCACTAATTCCCGTTTGATGGATCATCTCTTTGGTCCTCAAGTGAAAGAAACCTTGACTAGGTGCGATGGCAAAACTCTGTCTGTTTCTACTCCTTCTAGACCTTACCCCAAAGGCCAGAAAAGTGGGAAAATGTGGTTCCAAACAATCTCAAGGAATTTGCCTGGCGACAGGGGGGTGGGTCCCTCCAGAGGCAGAGGAGGGAACAATAATGGTAGACGCCGCCCCCAGGGGCAGAGGGTCCAGAACCAGGGCAGCAGTCGAAAAACTTCCGATAAGCCCTTCCAGCATCCCTGAGGTGTTGCCTGACTGTCCACCTTCGGAGGCAGTCGGGGAAGATTGTCACTGTACCCAGAAGCCTGGCTATCCCTAACTCAAGACAAGTGGGTACAGTCCATCATTTCGAAGGCTATTCCATTCCCTTCGTTCTCGATTCCAAACCAGTCAAAAATCCCTTCCAGATGTTCCACTCACCAAGGGATCTTGCAGCTTTGGAAATTTCAAAGCTGCTTGCAAAAGAGCAATTCAGCCAGTTCCAGCAGACCAGCAAGGATCCGAATCTACTCCAGGTTCTTTTTAGTTCCAAAGAAAACAGGGACTGGAGACCAATTTTGGATCTCAGTATCTTGAACAAGTCTGTCAAGAAAACAAGATTTCGGATGGTCACGCTACAGTCCATCCTTCCCCTATTGGGAAAGAAAAACTGGATGTGCTCTATAGACCTTCAGGATGCGTACTATCACATAAAAATGAACAGACGCTCCAGAAGATTCCTCCGCTTCAGGCTGGGAACCAGTCATTTTCAATTCAGAGCCCTGCCCTTTGGACTCACCACTGCCCCCCGGGTGTTTACCAAATGCATGGCAGTGGTAGCTTCTCACCTGAGACGTCAAGGATTCCAGGTGTTTCCTTATTTGGACGACTGGCTCCTCACAGCTCCCACCAAGCATCTTCTTCTAATGGCCAGAGACTACACCTTTCGCATTTGTCAAAAGTTAGGCATCTCAATAAATTGCAAAAAGTCTGTTTTGTCGCCTTGTCGTGCTATTACCTTCATAGGCGCAAATCTAGACACAGTCAACATGTCTGCGAGACTAACAGATCAGAGAATAATGGACATACGCAAACTGGTCTCTCTACTCTTCAACAGCAACAGAGTCAAAGCCAGGTTAGTTCTGCAGGTATTGGGGATTATGGCGGCTGCTATCCCTCTACTTCCATTAGCCAGATTCCACATGAGAATCCTTCAATGGATGCTCTTCACACAATGGTCATACCAGCAACTTCCGATGTCCCACACCATTATGATTACGCAAAGATGCAAGAATCATCTTCTGTGGTGGATGTCTTCCCCTCAGCTCTTCTTGGGAAGACCCTTTGTTCCTTCCCCTCCGGTTGCTACTCTGACAACGGACGCCTCCCTGATCGGGTGGGGGGGGCATTATCAGGGCAGAACTGTCCAGGCCATATGGCAACCAGACGAATGCCACTTGCATATAAATGTTCTAGAGATGAGAGCAGTGCTTTTCCTTCAAGACTCTCTTCCCTTGGGAACGATAGCAATCCAGATGGACAATATGTCTGTAGTGTGGTATATCAACAAACAAGGCGGAACCAGGTCCTATCCCCTATGTCGAGAAGCACTCAGACTGTGGCAATGGGCGATTTCTTCTCAGCGGTTTCTGATAGCAACGCACATCCCCGGGAAGTCCAATCAAATAGCGGACAAGTTGAGCAGAGCTATCCTCATGCCTCACGAGTGGTCTCTGAAGGATTCTATTGTGAGAAAATTTTTTCTCAAGTGGGGTCAGCCTTGCTGCGACCTTTTTGCTACTCCCCAAAACAGCAAGTGCAGAGATTATTTCACCCTATTCCCGTTACCAGGCCAGCCCAGCAGAGACGCTCTAGTCCAAGTTTGGGGACTTCTGTATGCATTCCCTCCCTTCCCACTAATCTCTCAAGTGATACAGAAAGCTATCGCTCAGAAGGCCTCTTTGATCCCCATTGCTCCTTACTGGCCTCGACAGGTTTGGTTCCCCTTTCTACACCATTTTCTGTTGGAGCAACCCTGGCATCTGGACCTAGTTCCAGATCTTTTGATCCACCAGTCGGGTCAGTTTCATCGCTCCCTAACATCTCTGAACCTCACTGCTTGGTTCCTCCAGTTCCTACCTTAGCCAGGCTTCCTCAAATATCTCACACTGTTCGAGATATTTTAATAGCTTCACATAAATCTTCCACTAGGAAAATTTATCTTAGTAAGTGGAAACGTTTTGCCTATTGGGCTCAAGGAAGGGACTTAGATCCTTTCACTGCTCCCATCCATATGGTTCTTGATTTTCTAGCTGAACTCTTTCATGCAGGTTCTTCTCCTTCTACTCTCAAAGTTCAATTGGCAGCTATTTCTAACTTTCATGTGGGCATTTCAGAGTCTGCCATCATGTCCCACAAGCTTTGCAAAGCCTTTTTGAAGGGAGTTTTTCTACTCAGACCTCCTATAAGAAATCCTCCTCCTTCTTGGGACCTTAATTTAATTCTCAGTTCTTTGATTCTCCCCCCTTTCGAACCTGCAGCTTCCTGTTCATTAAAATTGCTATCATGGAAGACTCTCTTTCTGGTAGCTATTACTTCAGCTAGAAGAGTTTCAGAGCTTCATGCACTCAGCTGTCGACCACCATATCTGTTGTTCCATAAAGACAGGGTATCCTTTTACCTAAAGTAGCCTCTGCGTCTAACCTAAATCAGAGCATTGACCTCCCTGTGTTTTTTCCAGAATATTCTAATAGGTCTGAACAAAAATTGCATTGGCTAGATGTTCATCGTCAGTTAAGGTATTATTTGGATAGGACCAAACAATTCAGAAAAACTGACCAGCTGTTTGTCTCTTATGCAGAAGGCAGAAAGGGACTTTCTGTTTCCAAGGTATCACTATCTAGATGGCTAACATCTCTGATTTCCATTGTTTATGAAATTAGACACCAAAAGCTGCCTAACAAACCTAAGGCCCACTCCACCAGAGCTTTGGCTACTTCTATAGCCTTCCAAGACAGACTGCCTATTGGCACCATCTGTGCAGCGGCTACTTGGGCTACTCCTCACACTTTCATTTCACATTATAAGTTGGATTTAGCTTCTAGGCATAGAGCTAACTTTGGTACCACTGTTCTCAAGAGTCTGTTCCGTTAGGCCACCCGGGACAAGGTGCTAGTCCCATCCAGCAAGAATGAAGGCGAGATAGACAACTTAACATATAGAAGTTATGTTCTTACCATAATGTTCTATGTTAGTTGTCTTCTTCTCCCTGGCCTGGACAGACCTAGAGGAGTTTGATTGTGACCTCTCTTTCTACCACCTCTTTACTATAGGTATATGCTCTGCTGTGCATATTTTCCTGGATCAGGCTTCAGGTCACCCTTCATCTTCTTCTTTGTTTACAGAGGTGGACTCTCTTTTCCAGTATTCTGGTTTTATTATTAGCTGGGCCTAGCTCACAAACGAGATCTGAGGTAATTCACGCCTAGCATTGTGGGATATAAGGGGAGCCTCGACCAACTCTCGAGCTTTTAGAGCCCATCCAGCAAGAAAGAAGGCGAGAAGAAGACAACTAACATGGAACGTTATGGTAAGAACATAACTTCTATTTCAGTCTCAACCTTACTACAGGATATGTACCCAAAGAGTGGCATACAGCAACAGTGGTCCCTCTCCACAAAGGTGGTGCCTCAACAGATCCTGGAAACTATCACCCCATAAGCCTGACTAGCTTGGTCTGCAAAACTATGGAAAGGATCATCATGGACCTCATAAATAAAGATATTGGGGACCTACAGACACTGGATCCTACCCAGTTTAGCTTTGTTAAGGGAAGATCCTGCCTCTTAAACCTGGTCGATTTTTTGAAACAGTCACCAAGGCCATTGATGAGGGGAAGGTGGTCCACACAGCTTACCTAGACCTCACAAAAGCCTTCGATACAATATCCCACTTGGGCATTATAGATAAGCTCACCAGCTTAAATATAAACCCCTATATCACTAGATGGGTTGCAAACTGGCTCAAGGACAGAACCCACATGTTTAGAATTGCTGGAGCCATGTCAGAGTCCTAACCAGTTACAAGTGGTGTCCCACAAGGCTCAGTCCTGGGACCTCTCTTGTTCAGTATATATTTCTCGGAGGTACAGGCCAACATGGAAGGACTGTGGCTGACCAAGTTCGCAGATGACTACAAACTAGGCACCATAATTGACTCTCCAGCCGACACAAGCATCCTACAAAAGGGCCTCATAGAAACAGACAACTGGTGCCAGAGCCATGGCCTCAAGCTAAATGCCAAAAGGTGTATAGTCATCCCCTTTGACAAAAACAAAGTGCCCACAAATTACCACATAGGGGGTAATCCATTAAGTACGTAAGAAGTAATTAGGGACCTGGGGACCCAAGTTGATAGCAATCTCTCATTTGAAAACCACGTGGCCAAAGTGGTTAGAAAAACATTTTATATAGCCCACCTAATCATGAAGGGATTTACATCTAGATCAGCGGAGGTCATCGTGCCTCTTTACTCATCCCTCATTAGGCCCATAATTGAGTACAATGCCCCTTTAGGGATGTACCTTACCAGACACCTGCAGCAACTGGAAAGACCCCAAAAGTACCTCACCAAGAGGATCAAAGGGCTCAAACAGATGCCATATGCTGCCCAGTTAAAGAAACTCCAGCTCTACTCAGTGGCATACCACCTGCTCAGAGGCGATCTGTGCCTGGCGTATAAAGCCATGTCCAACCCGGAATTAATGGACATGCTGCACCTCAGAAAATCCAAATCCCATCGAGCCACGCTCGAGAGACTTGAACCTCAGCACTGAAATAAATGGGACATGCTGGAGGGACAGATTCATAACCCAGAGGCTCCCTTCACTCTGGAATAAAATCCCAGTCCAGGTTAGGCAGAGTCCCTCATTGACTCTCTTCAAGAGGAATCTTGATGAGTGGATGGGAGATCGTAGGTTTACCCCGGGTATCACTTCTGTGTCACTGCTAGACAGAGGCACAGTATACTAACCTCGAAAAAGGCCATAGCAAAATTCATTTAAAATGGGTGGCGAAAGCCAAACACACTCTGGCTAGGCTTATAAATGCCCTAGGGCAGATAGCCTAGAATGAACCTATGAACCTATGAAATACTTGGACAAAATCAATGGTTTTCAGAAACTTAAAACTGTACACACATTTTACCAATGATTTATGTTTTTCATGGGCAGGGAATCCTTCAGATATAGAGGGGCTCCTGTGTGAGTTAAATCAGAGCATATAATAATAAACCTAGAAAAACAGGTATTACTTAATTCCGTTAGAAAAATAGAGTTTAATAATTTGGCTCAAAAGGTAGCACACTCACCTTTGGTGCTGAAAGATAAAAAGGTCGTAAGTTCTATTCCAACCTGAGGTAATTGGATTGATTTTCAAACTAGTGACAGTACAGTACAACATTAGGGGTGCTGCACTCTTGAGTGTGCCATCCTTCTGATGAAACATTAAATCAAGGTTGTATCTGCATGAGTCAGTAGAAGCTCAGATCTCTGTGAAAGATCTCACAGTATCTATCGAAAGGAGTAGGGGTCCTTTATTTAACACAACATAAAAGTACTTTTTACATATATACAGGCACATATACACACATTTATTTATTTATTTAACATTTATTTACAAGGAAAGTCTGACTGGGCCAGAAAGTGCCCATTTTCAGTGGAAGTCCTGGGAGAAAAGCTCCACAATCACAAGCTTTCAAAAATCAATTACAGATATTTTAAATCACAAAGTATCATGTTACACTACAAAACGCAGGAGTGAAACAAATGCTGTAATACGAAAAATATAGTACTTATGTTTCATAGTAGAGTGCAATGAAAAACATTGACATGAGTTGGAGAAAATATGTGAGGAAAAACTCATTAATGGTAGAATTTGTTACATGGATTAGTATGTTACAAAGACATGCGTCTGGAGTGTTTCTTCTCGGGCATCAGTTGAAAACTGGCCACATTCCATGTTGGACATTCCCAGTAAACATATGTTAAATAAATAAATAAGTGAATACATTTGTGATAAATGAGGCTTGAGACAATTCTAATAAGGTATTTTAAAGATATAGTAGAGATTACATGATTAGAGACAGTGAGGGGAAATTGAGTGAAGTCTTAGCTTAAGAGATGGTGTCATATGGTTATGGAAAGAAAAGGAAATTATATGAAAAGTGCAGGGTAGAGTGTCTTTGGGTAGCTTAGGTGACTAAGGAGGAAAGAGAAAGGGGCACAGGAAAGGTCTGCAGAGATGAAGTAAATAAGGTAAGGTAGTGGGAAAAAAGGAAGGAGTGGAGTAGAAGGTTGAAGAAGGCTGTGAGGTGTGACTCAGGTTGGCAGGGGTGAGTGAAGTATAATGAGTAAGTTCAGCCAAATCTCAAAATGCATGCGCTCGAAGCACTCCTAAGTATGGAGAACATCGACATCTGTGCAGTAACTGAAACCTGGTTCAAGGCTCCAGAGACCACTCCAGCACTACTGGACTACAACTCATACCACACATTTTGGCCACAGAACACGGACCGAAACACAAAAGGAGGGGGTGTATCCATACTCATCAAGGATACTCACACCTTCAGGTTAGTGGCACAGCATGATACCTCTGAGATCATCCATGTGCAACTAACATCGGGCAAATCTGCAATACAAATTGTGGCCTGCTACAGATCACCCTCCATGACCCAGGACCACCACTCCGCCTTTCAGGAGACACTGGAAAACATGAAGGTCATAGCGAATACCCTGATATTGGGTGATTTCAATTACCCTAACATTAACTGGGAAAACTATGTGAGTACAAACTCCCAGGCTCTGCGCTTCCTGGAATTTATCAACTCAAATGCTCTGGATCAGCTGGTAAACTCCCCTACCAGAGGCCACAACATATTGGACCTGGTCATCACCAACAAAGGCGACAGGTGTTCCGTACCGCAGGTCAACCTGTCACTGGTTAGATCAGACCATAAACTAATCACCCTGGATGTTCACACCCCACCACCACCCCCAACTAAGGAAACCACAGTGAAAAACTTTTCTAAAGCAAACTTCACCTTATTTAAGGCAGAGGTGGTAAGTTTCACAGCTCCCACGCTAAAGGATAACACTGCCCAAGATGCATAATCCTTTACAATTGCCCTCTATGAACACCTACAAGGATGCATGGATCATGCCATCCCTAGCAAAACCAAGACTCACTCCCCTAAGAGAAGGAAACCAGCCTTGTGGACCCCTACAATAAACAGGTTATACAACAGAAGGAGGAAACTAGTTCAGAAAAAAGCAAATCCCAAGAAGGAAAGAAGGAAACTAAGGTCCCTCATAAAATCATCCAAGGCTAACTTTGAAAGAAAAATAGCCAAGGATTCAAAAGATAACCACAAAGCCTTCTTTAGCTATGTCAAGAATCTAAGTGGCAACTCGCAGATATGCTCTGAGCTAGTGCAAAATAGCACAAAATATACTGAACCTACTGATATTGCCAACATCCTGGCAGATAGATTCAGTGCAAACTTCACCTCCCTCTCACCTTCAAAAGGGCCCACAACAATACCGGAAAAGTGTAGTGTCCCGGAAATCACAGAAGCACAGGTGAAAACAGCCCTTTCAAAAGCCAAAAACACAGCATTAATGGGGCCAGATGGTGTCCCAGGCTGCGTCTTGCATGAACTACGGAACGAACTAACCCCCCACCTAAACATGCTGTTCAACCTCAGCCTCTCCACAGGCTACGTGCCCATAGAATGGTGCACAGCAATGGTTATTCCACTCCACAAAGGAGGGGCCACAACTGACCCTACTATCAGCTAACTATCAACTAACTATCGCCCCATAAGCCTGACTAGCCTGGTCTGCAAGGCTGTGGAATGCATCATCATGGAACTCATTAACAAAGACATTGGGAACCTCCAAACACTTAACCCAACCCAGTTCGGCTTTGTTAAGGGCAGATCATGCCTACTAAACCTGGTTGACTTCTTCGAGACAGTCACCAAGGCCATAGATGAAGGAAAGGTGGTTTACACAGCCTACCTTGATCTCGCCAAGGCATTCAACACCATTCCTTACTCGGGTATTATAGAAAAACTCACCAGCCTGAACATAAACCCCTATGTCACAAGATGGGTTGCCAACTGGCTTACAGATAGAACTCACACGGTAAGAATAGCGGGCTCCAGGTCCATCTGTAAACCAGTCACAAGTGATATCCTGCAAGGCTCAGTTCTGGGACCCCTACTGTTCGGCATATATTTCTCAGAAGTACAGGCAAACACAGGAGGACTATGGCTAACCAAGTTTGCCGATGACTGCAAACTGGGAGCCATAATTGACTCTCCGGCTGACACAGACATCCTTCAAAAAGGCCTTACTAAGACAGACACCTGGTGTCAAAGTCATGGCTTCAAGCTAAATGCCAAAAAATGCATAGTCATCCCGTATGGGAAAAACAAAACATCCACAAATTACCACATAGGTGGCAGCCCCCTTAATACAGAAGAGGCAATATGAGATCTGGGGACCCAGGTAGATAGTAATCTCTCCTTTGACAATCATATTGCCAAAGTAGTTAGGAAATCCTTCTATGTGGCCCATCTAATTACTAAG
This sequence comes from Protopterus annectens, assembly GCF_019279795.1. Lineage (NCBI taxonomy): Eukaryota > Metazoa > Chordata > Ceratodontiformes > Protopteridae > Protopterus > Protopterus annectens. Next base: position 786,555,715 of record NC_056748.1, on the reverse strand, counting down.
GGGTTTGCATCTAGAAATAAAGAGGTTATAGTTCCCCTCTTCTCGTCACTCATCAGACCCATCATAGAGTACAATGCCCCATTTGGGATGTACCTCACAAGACACTTCCAACAGCTGGAAAGACCACAAAAGCACCTCACCAAGAGGATTACTGGCCTCAAACATATGTCCTATGCAGCCCGACTGAAAAAACTCTGGCTGTATTTAGTGGCATATCGCTTACTCAGAGGTGATCTCTGCCTGACTTACAAAGCCATGTCCAACTCAGAATTGATGGACATGCTCCACCTAAAGAAATCCAAGTCACTGTGAGCCACTCGTTCTAGTGAGCTAAACCTCACTACAACAATAAATAGAACATGCTGGAGGGATAGAGTCCTGTCACAGAGACTCCCCATGCTTTAGAACAAAATTCCTAACTACATTAGGCAGAACCCCTCACTAACACTCTTCAAGGGAAGCCTTGACGAGGGGATGGGTATCAGAAAATACACACCTGGGATCACTTCATTGGCTCTGCTTGACATGGCTCAGTTAATAAATCAATGGGGTGGCTAAAGCTGACACACTCTGGCTAGGCTTATAAATGCCCTCGGGTAGATAGCCTAGTACCTACCTATGAACCTATAATATTTATTTAAATTGAAGGTCTCCAATTTTTATTTCATTCTTTTTATCTTTCCTCCATATAAACTTGAATATCCCACTACATAACTGTGCATAAACAAACCCTTCCTTCAACCATTCATTCACTAGATTTACAAAATGCTCTCTTTGCCAATCCATTAATTTCTTATATATTCCATACCCTGTACCATCTGGACCTGATTGTGAATCAACATTTACTTTCCTAAGTACTTCATCCAATTCACTAATAGTAATATATTTTTCACATTATTCCTTAACTCATTCTAGATTTCTTTTTTTTACTTTCCAGTCTCTTACTTTCTTTCTTTGTGATTTTGTACATATTTTCACATGCTGTACTGCAATACTCTTAATTTGCTCTTGTGTTCTTTTTACATTTCCTTTTATATTTTCATTTTCCTCATAATATTAATATCCTTCTGTACTATTTTACTCAAATATGCAGATACCTTCTCCAATCTCCCTTCATAATACTCCTTTGTATTATTCTTTAAATTCTCTAATACATTTCTATACATTTCCCATACTTTGAAAAAAAACACTTTATAATTCTTTTTGAATTCAGTCCACCATTTTGACCATTTTTTTATAGAAGTATTTCATAGTTATATGCAATACTTCCCGCTCTCCAATTTCATCCCATAATTTGTCGTTTATTCTTTTTATTCCCTTTCCTATTCTAATATACTCTATTTCTTCCATCACCTCCATCCATATTGTTAAATGGTCTGAAAAACCTGTCACAACTGTATCCCCATCTTCTACCTCCGAGCCTTCCGATAATACAAAATAATAAATTTTAGACCAAGTGCTCCTTCTATATGCATTAGTTCCACGCAGCTAATTTACAACATATTATCATTTCCTGTTTTTTTTAAACATCTTTCCTTTCTTTTTACATTTTCCCCTTAAATCACAATTAAAGTCCCCTGCAATTATAATGTCCATGTTAAACACCACATAGTCTAGTATATGATAAATCAGATTCTTTTCCTTGCTAGTTATAAACCCATATAATGCTATTATTCCGTAAACATGTTCTCTTCACCTCACATCCACAACAGCTAACTTTCCCATCCTTACCAGTGTTACATCTAGTATTTTCACTGTATTGTTACACAACACAACCACTCCAGAACAATGTTCGCTTCCTAAGTTCCATATTATGTTTCCACCCCACAATTTTTGTGTTTGTAGTCTTTCTTTACATGCCAGGAATCTTACATTCTCTAACAGAATAATATCCACACCATATTTAGCACACCATTCCGGTATCTCTGTCCTTCTTACAATGTTAATAATGCTGTTTACATTTACTGAAAGTACCCTGAAATCACTTCTTTTCAAGTTTAGAGGAAATATTTTAAAATTTTCGTTGTCTTAGTTTTAATCTTTCCCCAAATTAATATTTCTCCTGGATTTATGTACAAGTAACTCTTGACCCCCAGAATTAGATTTTTCACTGGTAGAACTTCAAAACAAATTAGTATCAATTCCTTTTCCTGACCTCTTTGTCTGCATGCGTTCTCTCTTCTCATTTTCAACCTCCATATTTTTTTCATTCTTCTACAGATCCTTCTTACCCTCTCCCCCCAGCCTTTTGTTTTCCTTCCTCATGTATGTGTTCACCCTCTCCACAGCCTCTTCCTTTCTGTTCTTGGGACTGTTTTCTTCATTTTCCTCTTCTTTTTCATTATTTACTCTTTGCTATTGACAATCCATCCAAAAGAGTACCGTTTTTTTACACATCCTGTATTCAGGTACATGCCTTTTTACAGTATGTCCTTTCTCCCCAGACTGTTACATTGTACCTTGTCACAATCATTAATTAAATGAGTAAATGAGTAAAGTCCCCACAAAAGAAACATGATTTAGGCTGGCAGCATATCGTAATGCTCCTGTTTGACCATACACAAAAATAACACTTGACAAATTTTTCACCATATTGTTTTCAGATTTCAATACGATTTCCAACCTCCATTCCACATTCCATACATTTCTGTCCTCTCTAACCTTCACAATATTGTCAACAGTTTCACATAGACCCTGCATGCATTTTTAACATTGTCTTCTTCCAGTTCATCAGTTCTAAACTACGTTGCTACCAGAAAAAAGTAATTGTTCCACTGATAAATGTCCTTTTTGTTACACAGATCCAGAAATTTTATCATCAGTCCATCAGTTTCAAATGTTAAGTCACAAAACGTCTCTGTTCCAATATGTATAAAAGACTGAATTTCTTGAGCTTTAAAACCCAGAACATAAGACATAATACCTGTCTATCACAGTGTCATTTTTGTTCTTACTCTCACAGTTGGTCTTCTCGTCTTTTAAAAACATTTTACTTACAGTTTGTACTTGCTGTCTTTACTTGCCTGCTGTCACTGCTGCATATGTTTTAGCTATTGCATTATTTGCTGTCTTAAAACCAAGCCTTTTCTCCCTTTTCGCTGATTTCCTCTTTCGTTTTCTTTTACTACTGAATAAGTTTTTACTGCTGCATTCTCTGCTGCCATTTCACCTGGTTCCTTTGCCACATCCTTTGCACTTCCAAAAAATGTTATCGGCCATTTCAACCCATGAAACAACAGAACTGTCACCTGGATCATGCCGTTCAAATATTTTCAACAAAATACATCATCTACAAGCACTCCTGATACCTGTTCTATTATCTACACCACTTCAACAGACTCACTTACTTCTTTCTCTATGAATCTAGCTAAATGCTGCTGATTTGTAACATCCACCACACAGTAATCTTTGTGTTTATATTCTGAAGCTCCATATCAAACAATTTTTTATCTAAAGTATTTACTTTCTACTTCCAAAATCTCCACAACTTTCTCTCCTCCTCCATGCTGCCGCTTTCCTTAGGCTTTTCCCTTGGTGCTGTAGGAGCCATCCAGCTCCATCTAACAGGTCAGAGAGTAGGGTAAGTTCCTTGATGTCCTGGTCAAATTTCCCCTCATAGTATAAAAAAACAGCTCAAGTCTCCATTTAAAAATGGCCACAAGAAGGTAAGCAAATGTGAAGAATGATGTAGTGAAAATAAGATGTCCAGGTTTGCTGTACAACAGGAGAGGTAGATCTGCAACGGGTATGGAAAGTTTAACAAATGTTTTTAGACAGACATTATGATGAGGCAAAATAAAATTGATTAGTTGATGAAGTAACAACAGAAAAGCCAAATGATTTCCACCTATTCTTTCTTAGGAGTATAACAGGAAAAAGATTTAGAGGAGGGAAGTAATGCTGAATTTCATAATGCTCACTCAACAGGACACCATACTCATGAAGCAGTGTGCCACTGCTCACCTCACAACTGCCTTAATCAAGATACAGATGTATATAATATTGGTGCAAGCAGTAGAAAAAATATTATGAGGGATCCCTTGCATTGCAAACAGTGGGTGAGAGCCTAACATATATAAACAAATGGCATGAGAATGTGAACGACATGCTGGAAACAAAGAAACAAAAGAATGAGCCTAAGAAAGATAAGAGCAATGGGAACTTTATGTGTGCTTTTTTGTTTAAAGATATAGATTTGTAAGAGTAGAACATGTGTTATACCTGTATCACCTCGATAACAGTTTTAGGAGAGAAAAATGGTTGGACTATAATTCAGTCAATTTGTTGTTTGTTGCTACCTGTTGGAGCCATAGTACATTCTATGTTGGTAAAACAACAAGGACGTTGTCAATCTTATATATGAAGATGTCCATATGCAATACAAACAGGAGATGTCAACAATGCTGCCAGAAAACATTTAGTTCAGCAGGAAATTCAAGAAGTTTTCGTTCCTGTCACTGATACTTTGGAAGTAGAGTCTAGGGGCAGAGGTTTGAACACCTCTTTAGAAAATAAAGAAATGGAGTTGAGAGTCAGGCTAAATGCTAGTCATATACTTTGCAAGGGACTACCAGTGTTAAACCATTTTCAAAAATGAGAAGACATCTTAATCTATGAAGTAATTTCATTGGAGAATAGCCAACATGTCACATGGTTGGCTTTAATATTTAAGTTTTCAGTAAATAGTATTTTAAATAAGCTTTTTAAATTAAAATGACAAAATCACCAAATAACCTTTGAACAGAACTTCCCCTGTGGAGTGTTTTTTTTTTCTTTAAATTATGGTTATGAGGAAGGGTAGGGCAAGTGATGATAAATCACATTGGAGATGAGTAGGAGTAGATATTTAGGAATGGGATGGTATCAAGACAGTGTGGAGAGAGAGCATAATGGTACAATGAGGGGAGGTGAGATGGGATGAAAACAAGGAAAGAGGGTTGGAGGATAGACTAAGAAGGCTTCATGAAAGGAATAAGGATATGAAGAACATAATGGAGGTTTTCATAAAAAGTCTTAGGTTAAAATCAAGGGAAATAAAAGTAAGCAATAGTAAGGTACACCACTAGTAAATAAAGGTCCCTGCACAGTTCAAGAAAAAGTACCATAAAATAACAAATGTTAATAGCTGCTGTGCAGGATCCACCCAGGCAGTCGTTCAGATATTAGTTCTAAAATACAACACTAGTAAATAATCCAGTAGAGTGCTTAAAAAACCATCAGGCACAAGTCCAGCTGTCTGTTCAGACCAGTATTCAGTCCATAAGGCTCTTTCAAATAACTTCCTCCAAGAAGAATACGTATTTATATTCAAAAGCCTTTATTAACTAAGACAAAAGGTAAAGCTTTCGCTGTATAGCTTTTTCAAACCATGATAAAACCAATCACAAAGCTAATATATATATATATATATATATATATATATACGCATGTACATAATAATTATCTAATTAAACAATAAAACAATCAATTTTTTAAAAGGCATAGAAACAACAAACTGCTTATATAAGCCACATATTTTATATTCTATAATAATTGATATTAATAACTTTAAAAAGTGTATAAAACTGATTATATCATTTTTATACACTTTTTAAAGTTATTAATATCAATTATTATAGAATATAAAATATGTAGCTTATATAAGCGGTTTGTTGTTTCTATGCCTTTTAAAAAATTGATTGTTTTATTGTTTAATTAGATAATTATTATGTACATGCGTATATATATATATATATATATATATATATATATATATATATATCAGCTTTGTGATTGGTTTTATCATGGTTTGAAAAAGCTATACAGCGAAAGCGCTTACCTTTTTGTCTCTTAGTTAATAAAGGCTTTTGAATATAAATACGTATTCTTCTTGGAGGAAGTTATTTGAAAGAGCCTTATGGACTGAATACTGGTCTGAACAGACAGCTGGACTTGTGCCTGATGGTTTTTTAAGCACTCTACTGGATTATTTACTAGTGTTGTATTTTAGAACTAATATCTGAACGACTGCCTGGGTGGATCCTGCACAGCAGCTATTAACATTTGTTATATTAAAAGAAATAAAAGATTCACAAATAAAAAAAAAGAGACAGCTATAGGACTAGAAAGTGGTGGGAAAGTGGGAATGTGGATATTGAAATAAGTTGGAAGCTAAAGTATGACAACAGGAACGCATGTGTGAGGGCAATAAAGAGGAGCAAGGAAATAGTGTATAGGATGACAAGCTAAGGAAGAAATGAAGAGGGTGGTCACATGACACTGCATTCACTGAGTGAAGAGGTATAAAGACATGTTTTGGGAAGGAAAAAAGATATGGATATAGGGGTAATGAGAAGCTGTGCAGGCAATAAGAGATTTGAGGAGTGATAAGTTTGGAACTCCTGATGGTGTCTCCCACAGTTTTTTACAAGGAACTGGTCTACAGGTAAAGAGACAAATAACAAGGGTTTTTTAATCTGTTTTTGGTTGAAAGGATAGTGCAAGATTCTATGTATAAAGCAACAGTTATGATAAAGTATAAAGAAAGTGATAATGCATAGAAGGACAGTCCTGGAAATTATAGACTAATCTCTTTATGTAAAGTGGATACACACATTTTAGGCAGAATTTTGGCAGTTTGGAGCAGCTTTTACCTGAAATAATAGGGAAGAAACTTAAAGGTGCTATGAACCCTCAGATGACCAGTGGAGAACTTTGATAAATTTTGTTAGGTGAAATTCAGGGGAAGAGCAATGCTAGAATGGTATTAATTGATATGCAAAAGTCTTCTTACAGTACAAGTTGGACATTTTTCTGTCAGGTGTTGATCCAGGTAGTAGGAAATGGAAAGTGGCTGAATGTGATGTAGGCATTGTATAAAAAACATGTATAAGGATACAGGTGAGTGATGAATACTTTGAGAGGGTGACCTATGGTGAGAAACAAGGCAGGTTTGTCTATTATCACCAAGTTTGTTTCTAATAGGAATAGAGAGGGTTAGAATGAATAAGACAGAAGCTGGTTAAACTCAAAAAAGAGTGAGAAGGTGAGTTTTTGCATTTTTGTCACTGTCTTCCTCTTCTCCAAGTTTGTGTGATCAGAGATTTGTTATAGCTAGCGCATATGTGCACACACACACACACACACACACACACACACACACACACACACACACACACACACACACACACACACACACACACACACACATATATATATGCATACGGGTCCCCTTCAAAACATCTAAAACCCATAACATCTAAACTCATAACTTCGAAACCATAACATCTAAAATCCATATTCTGAGAAATAGCAGTCTTTCACTTACTATATGTAAGGCCAGATTTTTAGTTATTCAGTCTCCACATTCAGGGACTCATCATTCCAAGTCCCACCATTTCAGTCATATATTTACACACACACACACACACACACACACACACACACACACACACACACACACACACACACACACACACACACACACACACACACACACACACACACACACACACACACACACACACACACACACACCCGTGTGTGCTGTGTGTGTATTTGTCTATATACACCTCAAAGACATAAAACACAGCAAAAATTGCCATAGCAGCCAATTTATTAAAAATATAAATCAGAACAACAGCATCAAGGTAGCACTGAATTATCCAACAAAAGAACACATCTATATATCATTTTACAATTTAACATGCAGCGTTGGAACTGCTCTCCATCCTTCTTCTTCAAATACAACCAACATTACATCCCTTTGCTCACTCTAAACAGAACACCACACTTGTGAAGGAGCATACCACCGCTCACCTCACAACTGCCCTAACCAAACCATCATCACTGAAAAAGGGGAAACAGAAGCGAGTTCAAACCAAAATCCATCTTATTCTGCCTACTGCCATAATAGGCTCTTAACCCCTTTATTGCAGACCCTTAAAGAGGTCTTGCATAAACAGGAAAATATGCACATTGACTAATGTAAGCCAACTTTAGGTTGATGAACCCTGTCCTTCCTGTATCAGCTTGAGTTCCTGTCATCAAAATATCTGTAATCAATCACATACAGATCTAGTCCACATAAAGCCCTAGAAACTCTATGATTCAGGAAGTGCCTAGCTGTCTTAACACCCACAAACCTATCAGTCTGTCAACATTACAAGTGCGGTAAAATTTCTGACCATACTATTATCATCCATAGAATCTCTGCTTAAACCCACCAATTCACCAACCATCTCAGCTAATACCTTTCTCTTAGGGGTCAAACCCAGATCATTACCCCCAGATGAATCTCTCAAATGCAAACAACCCCCAGTGCTGCCTGTATCATTTCAAATTTAGCCATGAGCTGCTTCCACTTTAATCCTCTAAATCTGTGTCATGACACACTTCACCTTCCTTTCAGTCACACCAGCTTCTTCCTCCAGGTCTTATTCCTGCTCTGTTTGCCACCCAGAAAACAAATGAATGACTAAGTATGACAATATTTTTCCTTTAAAACAAAAATGAACCTGATAAACACAACCAATTATCTTATATAAGATAAGAAAGCTCTAAATGACAACTGTCTCATTCTTCTGATCAACTCCACTCACTTTTCCTTCTCCTCTAAATCAGACACTCTCACAATCTGAAATAAGTTCACCAAAAATGGTCTCCCACAATACTTTGACTTTCAAGAGTTCTCAGCAGCATTCTATCAAATTGCCTTGCCGAAATAACTTTATCATCACCTGCCAGAGATGCAAGCTCAACTCTATTTCCACTACACAAGGACTGTAACTGCTTACCTCATGCCACTGGGTATACCAGCCTTTCAATATTCCTGTGCAATACTATATGTTGTCCTTTACTGCATGATCCATATTCAAATGTCACAACCATATCATCACAGCAGAATCTGTAATGCAGACATCCTTCCACAATATGGTACTTAACAACTGCCCTACTCTAAATGCACCCATGTACATAAACACAGCCAGTACTGGCCAAATAGTGTATTGTAACAGACTTCCTGCCAACTGATTCATCCCTTTCAAAAGCATACTAAGAGGTTGTCTAGTCAAAGGAAATGGACCATCTTTTTTAAAACCAATGAACCTTCCCCAGACTTTTAGCATCCTACCCTCTAATCAAGATTTTGTCACTTCCCTTAGTCTGGATAACCTAGTTGCTTCACTAAAAGCAGTTAAATGAACTAACACATCACCAAAACCAATTACCACTTTCTTTCCTCTATTAGCAAATGACAGATGAAAGATAAAAATGAAACTAATGCAGAACAATACATTTCCATGTGGAGCCTGTACAAGATTGTTGGATTAACCAGGTGTCTACAGATCTCCAGTGCTCCACACTTCTTCTGGCAAGGCTACTGGTTCATCTTTTCAAGTTTCTGGTGCCAGTGATTGAAAGCCGTAAAGCTAAAATAGAGAGATCTAGGGACTAGCAGCTATGTACTTTGTATGACCCAGCACATGCCTAACTTAAAAACTAAAATTAAATAATAAACTCTGTAACACCAACTTCCACAAAACCAACAAGACTAAAGGAGACCTAGCTGCTTTCCCTAGCCAAAACATGTACCACTGCCTTGATGTCAGAGAAAAACATCACCCTCTTCTTCGGCAACCTTTCTTTCCACACAACTGAAGCTGCCCAAATGGACATCAATTCCAAGAAGGCAACATCTTTTCTTCATTCATCTGGCCAGTTCTGCTGTCAACCAGCTGCAAACCACCCACCATCAAAATAAGCCCCTATTCCATGTATCACAACTGCATCCATAAATAAACATGGCTCATCATGCCAAAACAAACACCATGAAAACCAGCCAGAAAAAAAGACCATAAACTCATTTCTTCCTTAACCAATCTGGAGACTGTTATTCATTTGTGCTTACTCTTCCCACCTCTCAAGAAGTTTGCAACTGACCTGCATAAAGTCCTAAATGATCCAACTGCCCTACAAGCAGAATTCAACAATCCAAGCAACTCAGTAACTTCCCTAATCCTGATCTTAAGTTTCTTTTTAACTGAATCAAGCTAACCACTCCGCTTCACCAGTTTTCCTGTGGCAAATGAAACAAACTCTGCTGGCATCCTCTGTTGAGCCTAAGCAATTCAACACTTTACATAGGCCTTCAAGTTTTAACGGCACACTGAACTCTGTACACATGGCTGTAAATGCCATCATACCTCTACCCCTCCATCCTGCCCTTTACCAATCAATAGAAAATCATCCAAGTAATGGACTGCCCTTTGACTGGTAACCCACTTTTGCCATGTCCACTGTCAAGCCAGGTTGAATTTCTCAAATGTAGCACATGCAGTGGTGCAATCAATTGACACAGCCTTGCTAACATAATATTTACCATTTAAAAACATATGTAGCAAAAACCAGTCAGCCTGCCTAATTAGAAGAGGAGAGCCTAAACATAGCCTAGATGTCCAGTTTCACCAACTATGGATTGAAAAACACTTTTATAATCTGTACCGGGTCTACCTGACAACGTCGACAGCTTAGAACACTAACAATGAGAACACCGACGCCAGAAGATCAACAACTGAGAAGACCGACGTATGAAAACCCCGACGCTGAGAACACCGACATGGGAAAAGGCTGTGTAAGTATGCGGTAGTGATGGACGTTAGGGTGCGAGTAAGGTTAAGTGTGTGATATTGACGGTCTGCAGGGATAGGGGTGGGTTAAGTGAGCTAGGGTTAGGGCGCGGGTTAGGTAAGTGTGCGGTAGTGATAGTCTTTGGGTTAGGGGTGGGTTAAGTGAGTTAGGGTTAGGGCGCGGGTTAGGTGAGTGTGCGATAGTGACAATCTTTGGGTTAGGGGTGGGTTAAGTGAGTTAGGGTTAGGGCGTGGGTTAGGTAAGTGTGCGATAGTGATAGTCTTTGGGTTAGGGGCGGGTTAAGTGAGTTAGGGTTAGGGCGCGGGTTAGGTGAGTGTGCGATAGTAACGGACCTTAGGGTTAGAGTTTGGGTTAAGGTTGTAGATAGTTGTGTATGTGAGGTTTAGTGTGGGTTTGTAAGGATTTTGGTGTGCTTGTGTTGTGTGTGTGCTTTTTGGACAGCGGATTTGTTTTGTTTGTTGATTGTCGGTATTATGGTGTGTCGGGCAAGTGAGGTTGTGTGTTTGTGAACTGTCGGTTATGTGGTGTCGGTGATTTCGTTGTCGGTGTTGTGGTGTGTCGGTGTTGTCAGGTAGACCCTCTGTACCACATCATCCATGGATGCATAATGCATTTGGGTGTGTAATATGGGAATATAATCATTAACTGATCTCCCTTCAGGAAATGATAAATGATGAATCAATCTAAACTCACCTGGTTTCTTCTTAGGAAATAAACTCAAAGGAGAAACCTGAAAACTCTGGAAGGCGGGATCCCAAAAGGACCAAACACTCTCCCTGCCTTCACTTTTTTGTCTATTAACTGCTGTAAAATTTCTTCTTTCCCTTTAACTGATTCTAAATTCCAACACAACACTTCACCCCTCCACTGTGGATTTAATGGCAAAAACCTTTGCAAATCCTTCAGTTAACCCTGCAGCCATCTCTGTATCCAGAAAACTTTCCAGTAAGGCATCCAAAACCATTACATGAATGGGTAAATGTGAGATTTTGCCTTCCAACCTGTCCTCAAAAAGATAACGCTCCTTTTTGCCTACCTCTGAAACTGGGCTGACTACTATTTGTATGCTTGACATTATCCTGTGCAAATGAAGTTGTTTGCCCAAATCCATCTTCCTTACACCAGCACTTTGCTGCTGAATATTCTCTCCACAGCATGAACACATGTGAGGAAGCTGACATACTGGCACAAACACTTAACTGCACTGAATGCCCAACATGTCCCTGATTTTGTACCTGA